>NW_010400563.1:8756-51669 GCF_000710305.1 Buceros rhinoceros silvestris | reverse complement strand
AAAAAAAAAAAAAAAAAAAAGAGAAAAAGGAAGAAGAATAGAATACCGAGAGAGATAGAATAAACCCAGCAGGTCTACATGAGATTCTGTGGCTGGAACCTGAAGCCAAAGAAAGCAGAGGGCCCTTGGACCAGAGGCCCCTTCCAACCCCACCCGTTCAACGGTTCTGTGAAAAGCAGGGCGAGACGACGACTCTGCTTTCTGCTTGCCTGTGGAAACAGCGGGTGTCCCAGTGCAGCAGGGGCTGCAAACCCCTGCCAAGGTATCCCAAGACTGCCGGAGGAAGGCTAAACCAGTGCCTTGCGCCTGCTGAAATGGTTTCTGTTTCAGGATGCTGTTCCTGGAGACAGCACCATGCACTGCAAGTGCGACACTGTTCACACAGGCCACACACGGGTGAACTGTAGTTTATTATTCCCTGCACACGCACGCCTCCTCACCACACATTTTTACCATACACGATGGTTTTTGCCTATGAATTCCTTAGCTGTAAAAACTCTTCTTGCACGAGACCCCTGCCCTGTCATACCTCAGGAGCTGGTCCTGCAGGCGGTGCCTCGTGCGTTCAAGTACAAGTGCAGCTCTTAGAATAAGAAAAACAAACTCCAATAGCAGTAAGAGGCAAATAACATGAAATAAAAAAACAGAAGCGTAGCAGTAACAGGGCCAAAAGGGATGGAAATATTCATATAGTGCTTTAAAACATAGTTATGCGAAACTTGGTTTGTAAATAAGTAGATATAAATACGTGTAAAAAAAAAATCAGTCGCAGTCTATAGGAAACTGATGACAACAAATACAACGGCTGTAAATAAATGTGTCCAATACTTATATTAAATGAGTTTCGTTTGTCATTGATTTATAAATAATAATAATGTTATTTTCAGGACTAATTATTTCAACTCAGCCAATTCAAAATAAGTTTTAAAACCCCGCATTGGTATAAAAATATTAATTTTACCCTATTTTTTGAAAAAGAGTTCAGTTTTCCTTTTCTTTTTTCTCTGTTGCATAAAACTTGTGTTTTAACAAATCGCTGCCATGAGCTAACCCAGATCTGAATCCAGAAAATGCTCTCAACATTATCCTTCTCTGTTCACATATATCTGAAGTAAATTACATCAAATTGTATTTGAAATACCAAACTGGCATTAATGGAAGCTTTTTTTGCTCCAGGCACCATTTTAAAATAGATGAGCATAAAAATGCAGTCTGCATCATTAAGTTTATATGAAACTAGTGAGAATAAAAATCACCATGTAAGTTCTAATAAGATGTGTTTTTCATTCCAGTTTAATAACCCAAGACTATATTCATCTTCCAGTATAATAAATACACTGAAAGGAATTCATTCTTTTGTGGTTTTTAACATGTTGAGGGTTTCAGAAGATGGAGTTTTCTGGGAAGCTGGGTGAAGAAAATTCTTTAATATGGCAGTGCGGAGTATTATTATCATAAATAATTAATGTGCACAGCAGAAGAAAGCCTAGATTCATTAATAATTCTTATTTTTAGTTGGCATAAGCTAGAGGTGCTGTATCTTCTTTCATTCGATCTATGTCAATTTCCCCGATTTTAATTTACTAGATGTTAAAATTTTAAAGGTGTGTTACACTGTGCAATGGATTTTTTGTTTGTGACTTTGCATTAATATCCTACTGCTAATTCTTACCCGTCAAGATAATTTTAGTAACAAGCGAAAAACGGGAGAAAAAAAAAATAATAGCAGCCAGGCAACGTAGAGTGGGCATCAGTGTCAGCTCCTTTCATCTTTCATTTCCCTTTGGGACCAGTTAAGATGCTTCTTTGATTAAGACCTCAGGAAATATTAAAAAGCTCCTCTGTGAATTTAAACTCATCAAACTTGTCTCTGTTTATTTTTTTGAATGCCAAGATAATTCACCTCCCGCATTTCAAGAACACAAGTTCCCTCCAACCTAACCGCGCTTCTCTGATCGGCGAAGTCACTTGGCGACATCGCTGCATCTCCCTCCTAACGAACGGTGGGGCTTCATTAGCGCAGCGCCGGAGTCAGAGCCGCTCCCAAACGTTCCTTATTAGCACGACCGAGGAAATAAAGATGACGCTGGAGATGGCGGCGAGGTGGCCTGCCACCAGGCAGGTAGCGCTGGGTTAAAACGAAGGAGGCTGGTGTGACACCTGAAGGAAAAAAAGGCAGAGCGAGGGGAAACCATCTTGTCTTGCTGCAAAATGTACGCGGGGAAGAGACTGCGACTCTCATTGCAACTTTGGAGGCACCAGTGCCGTGGAGATGCAGTTGTAACCTGCGTTGTGCCTTTTAAACACACTTGCAAACGTTCTCGTTAATCAGTGCAAATGTTCAAGCTGATCAAAAAGCGATGTTTTAATTTCCTCTGAAGTATTTAAAAAGAAAATGTGTTTGGGGTTTTTTTCTTCCAAGCTGTGTTGAGCTGGCCTGGAACAAAACAAGCAACACCTTTCCCCTGATTTTGGACTTGTCTCTCCTTTTTAACTGTTTACCTCCTTCAATTTTCTTGACACTAAAAGAAGAGAAACAGAGGTGCGGAAGAAGAAGAGAAAAGATATCGTAGAGAGTGTAGAAGGGAGCACCCTGTGAAAATAATAATTTTGAGGTGGGGGGAGAAGAAAGCCAAGAAAAAGCAAAATGTATGAAGTTGCTGACTTGGGGAAAAGGCCATTTTAACCTTATTTGTTTGGGGATGAAAATTCTCAGCTACTAGCAATACTTCTAGCATCTAAAGCGGCCCAGCATCTTCAGTCGGACATCGGTGTTCCTTATTCAATCAATTTCTCTTTAAGCATTTTCCTACCTTGGCATGTGGTTCATATTATTTGATTTAAAGTTTTGCTGAGGCTTGTGTCCTGTTGTGGGTCAGAGAGCCAGGCTGGGCAAACCTGAGAAATTAGGCTCCGTCAGTGAAATGCTCTTGCCTCTCTCTTTCTGTGTACACACATACGCCCCCCAAATGAGTGATGTTACTGATCTTGCATACACAAACTCAGAAGATTAATTTAGGTATGACCAGAAAATTGTGGTTTCTTTGACATGTGTCCATCAGAAATGCCACGGGGAGGTCTGCAGCGGTGGCCGAACACGGGCTGGAACTTGGGCACTCATGGATGTGCTAGGAGCAGATGTGGAGCAGCCCAAAAGCCCTCAGGAAGACACAGTTAGAAGAGGCCTTTCCATGGTGTGCAAACTCAGACAGCAGCAGCCACTTCTGAGCGGTGAAGAACCTATTCCCCTCTCTGCTCCTGCCATAAGATCTTGCCTCTAGTGGAAACCAGGAGCACAGGTCTGCCAAAGCTAACAGGGCAGAGTCCGGCATGAGGCACCACCATGCTGGGCAGTGGCAAATGTCTACCAAGAAATAATTACGGTCCCCATACCCCATGCGGGGCAGACTGGTTTTGCATCATTCATTTCTCTAGAAACAAGGCACAGATACCACGCCTTAACAGTGCACTAACCATCTCACCTTCATTGATGTCTGCTTGGGGTGATACAGTCCGAGGACAGAGAGCCATAGGGGTGTGCTTTTGCTAGGCTTCAAGTCTGTCTTTAGGGCACTTAGTTACACCTATTTTCAGCTTTTTTGCCCTGTTTTGTTCTCTTCTCCCTCCTTTCTCTCAGGCAAATGGTCAGGTCGCACCATTTCAGAAGGGCGTTGCAGATCTGGCATCTTTCTTTCTGAGGTTTCAGGACTCTTCAGAGCGGTGATGGACTGTGATTTCGCTGGGCTGTTGTTTTCGCGGACCGTAAGAGGTGACATTCCTATGTTTGGTTTGGGTATTTGCTACCATCAAAAGGGAAAACAGTGACAAAACTTTGTGTTCCAACAACAGCATAGTCACTAATCAGCAAACGCAGACCTGTTATACAATAGGTGAAAGACACGGGCTTGCATGCTAAAATCTGCATTTTCCTGCTGCCTTTATTTCCTATTAATCCTCTGTGACAATGGGTTTATTTTGCAGGAAAATATGCAAATACCATAATCTGGTAAAACACTATGACAGTCTGAATGTGGGTCTCTTCACTATACATTGACAAACACTTGTTTAAGAGGAGCAGCGCTAGGAAGATGAGAAATTCCTGAGTGCGGAATCAGAATCGCTGCAGAAATCTGTGCAACCATCTAAAAAGAAAAAAAAAAAAGGAAATGGATGGGCATTGAGGAACAGCCTCTCCAAACAATAAATTTTCGTCTTTTCTGAAATAGATTTCATTAGTAGGTGATGGAATTGGGGATCTTTTGCTGCTTTCTTTCTTCACCCCATAATGAAAAATGCACTTTTTAGAAGGTCTGTCATCTCTGTTTTATTTTATACATTAATTATATAGCGTCAGCCGTTGGAACAATGCTTCTAAAATATTCCTGTAAATGTAGAAACTGTATCTGCAGAGAGTTTTTTGTTTTTTTTTTTGTTTCAACATCCTAATTTGAAGAGTGATTTAAGAACTGATTGGCAGTTGGCAAAAAATGAATGATAATGAACTCATTTCGATAGAGATGGACCAGATACCATGCCGGCTGTTGAAACTTTTCAAAGCTGGTTTCTCTCCAGTAAATGTGATCCTGCAGGCTCTGTCCATCTGCCTACAAGAAAAAAGACGTTCACATTCTGCGGGAAATGCTGCTGAGAAAATACCATCGAGAATTATTGATTTTGTGATCGCTCATTGCTCTCAGCGAGGAAACTGGACAATAAACACAGAGGCAAAACAACAGTGCTGAGCTCTTTTGCTTTTTTTTTCCCCTGCCCTTTTTTTTTTTTTTGCCTTTCCCACCCCCCCCTTTTTGCATTAGCAGGTAACCGGCACGTTTCCACATGATGAGGAGTGTGTGTGTTCGCCAGGCAGAGGAGTAGCAGCTTGAGGAGGGCTGAGCCCTCCCCGCAGCAGAGATGCTCGGGGGTGACCTGAAGCTATTGCTTACAAGAATGGTTTGATTCTGCCCTCACCCTAATTTTCATCAGTGCAGACCAAGTCACAGCCACCACATTAAACAGCTGAAGTGAAAAACTGCGCCAGCTGTTAAGCTCTCTGGTTACTCTCCTGTTGCATGAAATTAAAATAGCTCTGAGATTTAAGGAAAATAGCATGAATTCACCTCAGACACAAAATCTGAGGGACTGGCACTCTGAGGCAACCTGAGTGCTGCCAGAGGGGTGTCCGGCGATGCTACCCCGCAGGCGGCAGGACCAGCACTGGCATCCGAGCCCTTACAGTGGTGCCCACTGCAGCCCGCAGCCCCAGGGCAGGCTGGCTCACTGTGCTAATTTCTCACTTAATTTACTCCTCCTCCAAAGCCTGTCACATTTCTCCCCTTTCCCCCCCCCCCGCCAAGTAATGGAATCTCTGGCTCCCTCAGGTGCTGCTTCTGCCGTCGAGGTCCTTGTCCTGGTCTCCAACCCCTGCAGACCTTCCCCAGGCTCTCCCCATGCCTCTGGTTTTGAAGGAGGCTCTCAGGTGAAGTGCCTGTAGGGCTTACCTTTGCACAGCATCTCTGCTAAATTTTTAATCAGTGGTAGTGAAACAAAGGAAATAAAGAAGCACTCATAGTATTTAGTGAATAAATAGTGTGTGGCTAAACCAACCCCACGCCTTATCCTCACTTACAGAACCCACTGCAGAAACTGTTTCACGTCCCAGGAGGTTCAGCTCTGGTGCGTGGTACTGCAGTCATGCAGCTCTCATTAACACTACGTGGTGTTACAGTTCAAAACAAAACAGAGAGGAAGTTCTTGTCCGTACAACGCCAAATTCTCTGCTACATCAGTTGTTAATTAAAACACTTGGCTCATTTCTGTCCGTTTACATGGTCAGAATGACGTAAATACGAACCTTATCTAAAAGCTTTTAAAATTCCTAATAAAAAAGGCTGGCTACAGTATTTGTACAATATTTGCAGCTGAGCACAATGAAGGAGGGAGTAACTAAATCTTCACCTTCCCAGTTTCCATGCAGGGCTACCACCGTCAGCTTAGATCTACCCCTTGCAGCGAAGGGCTGAGCAGGTTTCTGTGCCTGAGAAGCAGAGTGCCAGCAGAAGGCTCGCGTTTGCCTTTACACGGAGTATTTGGTACCAGGCGGAGTCAGTGAACCCAATTATGTGCATGTAAGAGGTAGAGGAAGGATGTTTCTCTAGGTGGACCAGTACTCCAGACCTTATGGTCCTGCTCCAGCCAGTGTGCACCTGGAGCACGTCTTGAACGGGCGATGCTAACGGGGGGTTGAATTTGTAGCACGGAGGCCAGAGCCCTGCTCTTTGCTCCTAGCTAATCCCCAAGACTGTGAAAGTGAGTTTCTGCCTCTTCAATCTCCGTATTTTGCTCCAAATGCTTTATTACCTATGAAACTCCCTGGTTTGTGTGAAAGATGGAGATAAAGGAGTTTAACCAGCAGCTTTTGAAACGGAAGTCGCGATGCTAAAACCACCCCCTCACAACAAAAAGCTAGGGTATAGTATTATGATTTATTGTGCGTGTTACGGTAGCTCCACAAAGGCTGAGCAAAGATTTGGGCCTTTTTGTGCTTCATTCACGAGTGGGGATGTTCAAAGCCATCAGAAGACACATTACTTGTCCCAGAGGATTAGCACAGCTCTTAACACTTCCATTCCTGCCTTCCTACAGCTCAGGCATACATGGAAAAAGCACTCACAGGCTTTATTTCACCACGGCTTTGAGGGGCAATACCGGCTCAAGAATTTTTCAGAGTGTTTGTTTAACACGAGAAAAAAGCACAGCATCATCTCACCAAAAAAAGGTGTAAGCTTCTCATGAGGACAAAGTGGCAGTCCTTGGCGCAGAGGGCACAGAGCTCTGCAGGGGGTGAGCATGGGTGATGTGTTCCCCACGCCCATGTTGAGACCTCAGGGGGAAAACAATGCACTTTGTGGTGTAAATGAGTGGCATCACCCGTGCTGACGATGTTTGTGGGACTGCTGAGGGCTGGTTCCCCCATCTCAGGAGCTGTGGTGCCCTCGCCCACTCAGATGGACTTTGGTCAGCTCCCACTTCTAGCATGACAAATGGACTAGTCATTAACGGGGGTGTGATGGGAAGCCTGAGAAGAAATACTTTAGGACAGGAGGGAATATAGTATCCCTGTTTTCCAGAGAAAACCTATTTCCTCTCTTCTTTTCTTTTTTTTGCTACCACGAGAGTGAGCCAGGGCCAACACTGGAGACAGAGAGGGGACTCTCTACAGCGTGGATTCATTAAACACATCTCAGCCCACCTCTTTTTTTTCTTTTTTATTCTTTCTTTTTTTTGGTGTTAAAGGAATAGTGAGTAAGGCAGGGCAGAACAAAGTGTTCTGGGAAACTGATAATCAAATGGCCTAAAGCTAATGTTTACTTTTTTGAATGTTTTACAGCAGCATTACTTGGAGATGTATTAAAAACAGGGAGCGAGAGAGAGGGAGGGAGGGCGGGAGCCTAATAATAGCCTTCCAGTTACAGAAATAGAGAAGCAGCATAGATATGATAATTGAATTTGGTTTGGACGGGTGATAATCCGCCTTTATGCTACAGCTGTAGTTCTCAGATTGGAGCCTTGCTGGTGGCAGGTGTTGGGCAGCCTCCTCTGCCACGGGAAGGCTCCAGCACCGCACGCCCCTGCACACCCCCCGTTCCCGTCCCTGTGCCCGCAGGCAGGAGGCTGAGGGTTTGTGGTAGGCTTGTGCCTGAGGTTCTGCTATTTCGCTGCATTTATGAGGATTGTCCTGAAGGCGACCTGAAGCTTCCCTTGCCAGCCTGGCCAGGAAAAGTCACCAGCGGAGCTGGAAGGGAGCTCTTCTCCCCAGCAACCTCCATGCTCAGCCACTCTCTGTTTCTCCTCCACCCTAAATTGTTCAGCTCCACACTTGGGGAGCTGACACTGCTAGTAAACCAAGGAGTTATGTATTTTTGGTTGCACTTGGAGATTAAGTGCCACTTGAATTATAGCATCTAGATTCCTAAATATTTGTGTAATTTTAGACCACAAATTCTCATTCCTGACTATGTTTAGTATAAATATTTATTTGCATAGCTCTGTCTGCTAGATTCCAAGGAAGAAACTGGAGGAGGGAGGAGTGAGGAGGTGCCTCCAAGCTGCCTCTGTCACAGGCATGGGTCCCCTTGCTGTGTTGTTTCTGAAGTAAACCCCAGCCTCTCTTTGCCTGCTCTAGATGACTCTGTCACGGGAGATGTTCTGGAAAATGTGGTGTGGGAGGCAGTGGATGGGATAACTGGGCTGCAGTGGGTGGGTAGCAGGGCCACCCACTTTCACAAGGTGACCTTAAAGCCAAAGATACGGGGCTGGCTGCACAGTGCTGCTCTGCTAGCCAGATGACTGGGAGAAGGGTGAAGAGACTGAAGCAGAAGAAAAAGTCGCAACATCCTTCCCAGGTGACAGGAAGCCTCCCTGTCACCCCTGTTGCTTTCCAACCTCCTAAAAAAATCTTCCAAGAAACTTTATCAGTCTCTTTTGGCCCCTTGGTTTATCTGAGCAAAAGCGTTTCGGAAGGAAAAGCATTAATTAATTTCTTCTTCCTACTAAAATGTGAAAAGATTTGAAGTTCTCTGGGCATTGAATTGTATTCTGGCCGCACAAGAGCTTGCTTTTTCAATGGAGCTGTTTTGCAGGTCACCAATTTTGTTCCCCATTCAGCCACTCTCATCATCTGGGTCATTACAACAGATAACCACAGCTGATGCCTGGATCTGACTCCCGCAGCACTCAGCTGGCACTCAAATGCCATCTCTAATGATAACGAAGAGCATGGTGGCTGCTACATCCCCTTTTCTCCAACTATCTCAGACGAGCTCTACAGATGCGATTAAATTGGCCTCGTAAGGTCTTTGCGAGGCGGATAGGCAGGTAACGGGCAAGTTTCGCAGAGGCACGAAGCTCTATGTTGCTTAGACTTGGCAGCCAGAGAGCTCAGGTGATGAGTGAGGATCTGGGCTGTGGGGCTCAGCAACCCAGATCAGCTGAAAGCCGGTTCTGTGATTGGCGGGGGAAATCAGTCACGCTTATCCCAGTTTCCAAAATATTTTACAGGAGGACTTGTTCGCCACGCAAGACCTTTATTGATTGTGTATTCGTGCTTGTGGCAGGTACAGACACCCTGAGGGCTTGCACGAAGCTTGCAGAAAAGACCGGGAGCTGCGCAAGCACCTGATAAAGATCAGGTCACTACCCCAGGGCTCTCTGGTGCCTCCTCGCACTCTGGTTCCCTCCGCTGCCTCCTGCCTGCGCTCACTGACGAGAGTGACCGCAGCCACCTCCAGCAGGGTATAAAGGGAGAACAGTTTGAGCGGCTCCTCTTTGGAGCAGCAGGTGATGCAGCTGGGGGCTCCCCCCTTGGCCTGGGATTGTGGATCCTTCCTGGGATCAGGAGGCCTCCTGAGGCTCTCTCCTGGGACTGAGTGAGCCCTCGCCCTGGTCTTGGCGAGTGACCCGTTTGGCTCCCTTAAACCGGAGATTCTCCTTTGTGTGGGTGAGGCTGTGCACACTGTGGTTCCTCTTCCTTGGAGGGTATTGCTTTGCTAGCCAGGAATCCCTTGTGTAGGTCTATATTCCCAACCTACATCCAACCCTGCAATTAATTTTGGTCAGTCGGCGTGCTGGGCAACTTTGATTGCAATAAATCCCCAGTTTTCAGACAGCTGCTGCTGTCTGGTTTGTGGGTGTCTCTGTGACAGTGCTCTGTGCTGTGTTTTCTCTGTTCTTAGAGCACTTGTATTGGTTGTTTTCTTTTTTTTCCACACAAACCCCCTTACTTACCACCCAAAGTGTGTAATTAAGACTTGCGAGGGTGAAGTTTTGGAGACATAAATGTCAGTGCACAGTGTTGGTTCAACACTCTGTTTTTACCACTTGTGAAGTGCTAACCAGGCAAAAAATATCCCCTATATCCTAAGAGCAGATGTCTATGCCATAAACAAAGATGGGATGGAAAATATAAAGCATGTCTACAAGTGCTTCTTCCAGTACTCAGAAAGTGTCAGACTCTTTCTTGTCCGAATTCCAGCTTTGTAACCCTGGAAGAGAGGAAAAAAAAGGCATTTTCTCCAGAGCAGTGCAATATAAATACCAAGCCATCTCTCACCGTCTTTGGCTTTGATGAATGTCTTTGGATTCTGAAAAGGATCATGGTAGATGCCTTATTAGAATAATACTCCAGCATCTTGATAAGCAGCTTCAGATTTACGTGGCAGCTTTCCTCTTTATGCCAACAGCTATGTAATATCAAAGGACTGCAAAAGGCTTTATGCATTTGTTTAATTATTTTTTTAATGGAAGGGCCATTTTAATCCAAGAATCCTTGTTTTGCCTTTCCTGTTGTGTTCTGGCACCCTTGTCAGTCTATGTTCCTTCCGCGGTTGTTCCCCATAGTGCACACTTCTGTCTTTTCCAAAAGATGAGGGGAAACAGTGTAAGAACAGTCTCTGTGCAGGCCTGTGATTCGGGTACCCCCCCTTTGCCACTGCCTTGGCCAAGGTCCCTGTGATGTCTGGGTTCGGACTGCTAATGGGTTCACCGGGGAGAAAAACACCTGCCTCCACTTTATGGCAAAGATGGGGGGAATAAATACTTTGAGAATCAGCTTTTATGGCAGTGCTAAACATGTAAATACCTCAGCTGAGGTAAATCTGGATTTACTGTCAAACCTTTCGTTTCTGTGCGTGCAGCCCACTCTGGAATAGCGTATCGTTCACAGCCACTGGTGGGAAGCACCACCACCAACTAGCATTTTCACTCTCCACTCGGAAGGAGCGAATCATCTAAGCAAAAAAACAACTTTGAAAGAGGTGAGGTGGAAATTCTGTTTCAGCTAACCCATCTCATTTCCCTCTGCTATGCCTGCTCCTCTGGGCAAATGGAAACCCTTTATTGAGAGACTGTGGGCTACCAAAAGTGCTAGTAGCTCTACGGTTCTGACAGGCAGAAGACAAAACCCAAGCTGTTCCCCTGCACTTATGGATGTGCAATTTCGTCAGAAGGGAGAGACCGCACCAAAATATCTCCTACTTGGGCAGAAGATGCCAAACAGCAGAATATCCCCACTCCTCATCTCGGAAGACCACACCAGATGTCCTGCCCTTCCTCTTAGTGAGGGAGCTTTTCCATGGGATTTGATGTCATTTTGGTCAGGCTGTTTTCAGTTTTGGGGCAGTCTCAGGCATGCTAAACACTGGGCTTCCTTAGAAAAATCCGCTGGAAGAAGGATGTGTGTTCCCTGAGAGCTGGACTAAATTCCTCAGCTATTTCTCATACGGAAGTGAACTGTCCATCAAGAAGAAATGCTGGAATTACTGTCACCAGACCACTGAAGAACCTGAGGTGTTATCTGGTCCCTCCAAATGGACTAACAGCAGAAGCTGTAAGAGAACACGTAGGGAGAAAACACCATGGAATGTGTGGGAACACACAGGCCCATCCTCCGTCTCCCTTCTCTCAGGTCACCCACATCCTGACCCAGCAGACCTCCTACCCTCTAGTTTATTGGAACAGCCACCAAGCAAGTATTCCGAGCATTCACCCTCAAACCCCCGTGGTTTTTTGTCACCCAGAGACTGTGTTATTTGGTTTTAATCTTTATGGGAGTAATTATTTTTTGAAAGGGAATCCAGTGTTCAAGTACAGAAACAAATTAAGGTCAGAGAGAAGCACCTAGCTTTATGTAAGTGTTTAGTCTCTCCTTGTGAAGTGGCTGGTTCTGCATGAATTACCATTAATAATAAAAACGTACGTAAGATAGTGACATTCGGTGCGCGTGTTCCTAGCTCCCCATTAAGCTGTGTTCCCGAAAAGGGTTTCCAGGTTTATTTAAACATGCAGGAAAGAATTTAATATTAAACAGAAATAAGATGTAATAGAATTATGTCAAAACACCTCGGGGAATTTTGGGTACCTTTAAGGAATGAGCTCTGAAGTGATTCATAGCTGGGGCAAGTGATAATTTAACTGCTGTATTGAGAAGAAGGGGAAAAAAAGGAAAAATGAGTTAATTCTTCCACAGCTATGAAAAGCTGTAGTCCACAGACTCATCAGGAGTCTTGCCTCACTATAGGCATTATTTTACTCTCTGATGCTGAAAATTAGACTAGTGATCTTGCTAGCACTTTTGCATACGCTTAGCGTAAGCCCATGCCTACTCCCTGGGGTCTGCTGGGACTGCCGGCGCGAGGGGAGTTAACACATAATGTAAGTATTCAGGGGCTTGGATGCTGTTCTACAGCTTCTGGAGGTGAATGTGTGATTTAGTTGTAGCCTAAATTACAGATCTCGTTACATCATCCTTGAGCGGTTTAGGTTGCAGAATTGCACTGGATCTTGTAACGGGGTAAAAACTTCACCCTGTATCATTTTTGGACAGTTGAACCCAAAACAAACATTCAAGGCGCAAAAGCTTGACTTATTTGCATCGTAAAGCAGCTACAGACTTAATGTAAGATATTCCTATTTAAATTAATATTTTCCCTGTCAGTTCAGCAGTATCAGCACACTGCTAATGATCTCCATAGCCATTAAAAGCAGTTCAAATGCACCTCAGAGTAGCTTTCTTACTCTATACTCCTGATGGTATATTTTAATCTGATCTGTAGCTTATTATTTTTATTATTCACGAATGTCACAGGCCTTTTGGGATTGTTCTTCTCCTATTTTAGGTCTTTTCCTTTCTTCTAATGTTGCTTTGGGAAAGCTCTGGGGATATATAAAGCAAAATAGACAGATGTCTTCACCTACCAGATTGTTGTGAATAATAATAATCACCTCTTATATATCCCTTTTCATTTTCAAAGCACTTTGCAGCAATTAACTAATTTGTCTTTACAACGATCTCTGATAGATAGGTAGAGGCATTTGCATAGTGACTATTTATTAATTTATTTATTTTCTCCTGCGTAAAATTGTAGTGGGTTTTTTTCTTTTCCTGGATATTTTTGCTGCCCTTCTTTTTCTGAAAGGTAAATTTCTGTGGGATTGTTATGCCCATTAGCACTCCTAATCACTGAACCTAATTAGATTCTCACAGAAACGAAAGCGCATGCCAGCAACAGATGAACAAATTCTTTGAAGAGTATAAGCAGTGTCTCTGTGGCAGCCAGGTATGGCTGGAGAACTGGGAGCCATACCAGAGCCACACCGGTTCAGACACCAGCAAGGGAGATGATGGTGGTACATCTCTTCCTACGCAAACCACTTACGTGGTCCAACTTGCCAAAGGCATTGGCCTACAGAATAAGTGAAGCAAGAAATGTAAAAAACCCTGTATTTTTGCAATAAAACCACGGAAATGCCAGAAAATCAGATGCTGAAATGAAAACTCTATCATGAACTGTGTGTCTGTGTGGGTCAGCAGAACGGTGTGCCCAAGCAGGGTCTCAGTGATTGCTACAGGCCAAAGCACCAAGGAGAAAACTCTTCGACTAGGCCAGTTTCATCCTTCTTGTCCCGCCCTTTCAGTCTAGCTGACACTACATTAAGGCCGCAGCTCAAAACGCCACCTTGGGCCTTTGGTGGGGTGAACCCAACGCATCGTGTTTTAGTCTAGAATGCAGATTCCCCCATCCCTATCCAGCAGGTGGTACTGGTGTGCCTGGGGGTGGTGGCAGTCTCCTCCACAGCCCACCCAACGGGGAGCAGGGCTGTGCCAGCAAGGCTTGTCCCGAGCCCTGCTGTGGGAAGGGACTGTTTGTTGTGTGCTGCTCACGTCGGGATGATCGGGACTCCAATGTCCTAACATCTCCCTAGGATCAGTTCAGGCGGTGTTTGTTCCACTGCCAACCCTCGTGCCACAGCTTCCTCCTCTTTTCTCTGCCTCTCACCATCCCTGAATGACTCTCATCCACCTTATCTTTTGTGCATCAGAATAGGCAATTTAAACCCAACCACGAATGGGAGAGGGAATTGATATTAACATCAGGCACAGTCATTGAGGAAAATATCTTTAATGTGTCTTTTACAACTAGCAGGGCTAATGGTTTTTGTAGTAACAAAGCTGCAGTGAAGGTTTTACTGGCAAATCCTGACTTGCTCACATGGAAAAGAGCAAGGAAGCCCCCACTGTACTATCTTCATGAAGTGTTAATGCAACGGGGATCTCCTGTACTTCGGGATAATTGAACCATAAAATAGTTCAGCTTTATCTATAAACTCTCCAGCGCAAGGCTTCAAGTGTGTAACCATTTACATTATTCCCAGAAAATTAGGTCAGCTTTTCACAGAGAAAATGTCAAATTAAAAAAAATAAAAAGGAAACAGGGAAGGGAAAAAGAAGCTTCCTCTAAAAGAACTATTCCACCCCAGATAGGAAAATGTCATCGTACCCTCCCAACAGCATCAGCCCCGCTCGCGAGCCAGGGAGGGAGCAGAGGCTGAGGAACAGGGGGCAGCATCCACACTCGGCTCCTTTGAGCTGGAACACAGCTGTGTTATGGCTGTGTCATCACTGCAAGCGAATTAAAAGAAATGGAAACATTAACTCTGTGGAATCTTTTCAGAAGCTGGTGGTGACTAAACTGGGAGGCACTAACAAAGGAAAGCTTTCAGCAAGTGTTTGGCATTTGGAGTGCAGCACGCTCTTTCCATTAGGCTGTTGTGAGGGTTAAAATTAATCCGCATTGTAAGGGAAGAAGGCTGTACAACGGATTTTTATTGTGGAGTGAGGCACCTGGAGATGTGTTGTGTTGTCAGAAGGCTTAAATAGTTTGATTCCAAAATTTAACAGCCTATAAAAAGAACTGCAAGAATCTGGCAGGGAATATCCCTGAGATTCTGAGCATCTCTGCAAACCAACCAAAACCACTCAGAGGATGGCAGTGGCCCTGCCACCAGACTCAAACTCAACCACAGGTCCAGCCCTGTATGTGGAAATGCAACCCCTCAACCCACAGTCTATTTTTCAAGCAGATTTCTCCCACGAGCCAGGAATTCAGCTGGTGATCTGCTCCTTGCTGCACAGGAGTGTCACCCAGATTGGCCTTGAACCTCTGAGCATCTCCCCATCGGAGGGATAAAGCAGATTCCTGGAGAAAACGAAGTCAGGAGGGCAGGATGCTGCAACATCTGGCGACTCACCATGCCACTTCTATTTTCTAAGAGCAGCCAGAGCATAGTGATTTCCAGAATGCGCAGGCTGCATGTGTTCTGGTATGGAAGGCCTGAGGGATGCTGACAAGGGAAGGAACAAACTGGGAGCGACGCACAGTGTGCGTTACCTGTATTGGGAACACACGCTGTCCTGGTGCACTGCCAGGCTCTCGGCTCTGGACGTAGACCTTGTGGGGTGGATAGGAAAATGACCCCAAATATAGACAACTTGGGCTGTTAAAAAACAGCTGTGAAGCTTTTGTGGACGCAAAGTCTAAGGGTGCTGGTGCACTCGCTGGTCGTGTTACAGAACAATGTCTGATCTGATGCTGCATCCCCTGGCTCAAACAGTTTAACTCAGGTATTAGATTACGGTTATGGTCCGTTTTTGCATGGCATTCAGATGAGGCGGACTGGTTCTCCTTGCCCCTGCCAGCACAGCAACGTAGCCATTACTCTGCAGGCCTAACCATCACTCTGTCTCTCGGAGGCAGCGTGCACCTTCTGCCTGCAGTTTGCTGTGGCTGGGCTGAGGCTTTCTGCCCAGCAGCCTGTGCACTCCTGTCTTCCCAGGAGATCCCTCTTGCTGTTTAGCAGCTTTGCTAGATCTGGATGCGGTAGCCGTGGGATCACCAATGGCTTTGCTGTGCTGGAAAGAAGCTGGTGGTGGCAGAGGCATCACATTCAGGTGGCTACTACTGCGTGTTGCTATGGGCGCTGATGCAGAGGCACAATACAGGCTAAGCCATTGCTTGATTTTCTATTCAGGCAACTCTTGAGTACTAAAGGAATGGCCATCTGCCAGTGTTTGTAATAGAAGGTCAGCATACAGTGACATTCCGCAAATTGGTATTACATGCATTAGATCTGTGCTTTATGAGGTTTCACTCCATTTTGGAAATGTGCAAATTGACTGAAATCACGACTGAAATTTTAGAGGTGCCAATCTGCAGCTGCAAGTGTGCTGACAGTGCCCCAAACACCCAGGCAAGCAGCAGGTCTGGCTATGTAAGAAGATGCAGAAAAAAATTGAAAATAAGCATGTGTCTACTGCAGAGTTTCCACCAGCACCAAACTCACTGCTTCGGGTGGGATCCTTCCCTCGGGGAGGCGGTCACAGAGTGAGGGTGGGCATCAACCACTATGTCATGGCAGCAGGAAGACAGCACTCTACTCAGAGCTGGTGTGAACTGCTCCCTGCAGGGTCCTGTGTCACCTTCCCAGGCTTCACATGGAAAGCGTGAGGCGTCCACGGCCTCCCGCAGCCTGGCCAGCATGAAGGAGGCTGGTCCTGTGGGACCGTATGTGGGACTTTGTTCTCTGAGGTCACCCGAAGCATGGTCCCCCAATGAGATGCCTGAGCCAGACCAGAAGCAGGTGTTGTACCCCAAAGTGTAGATGTGCTCTCTGGGAGTTCTTTGACAGAAAAGGTGCTGAATGGGCTCTTAAAGCTGGATGCACACGTTGTTTTTTCTTTAAGTTATTTCCTTCTGCTGTTGACCCTGAGTATTTGAGGGCTGGCTGGAGTGCAGCCCCTCCCGCTCCACCCGCCCCCCCTCCAGATCAGCACTGGCATTAGCTAAGGGGAAGTAAGTGTCCTGAGGTTTGGATAGCAGAGGCTAGTCCTCCAGGACCCCCGTGCATCAGCCAGAGCCAGCCTAGACTGACTTGCAGTCCTTCCCATACTGTCCCAGTGCCGTGTAGAAGGTGGGAAGACAGGAGGAGCTTTCCCCTGCTAGCAGAGGTATAAGGTCTGTGGCAGCCACCAGAGCAAGTCAAACTTTTCTGGGAGAGCCAGGCAAGCTGGGCTAAGGCGATGCAGTCTGTCCTGTCATCCCTGACCAGGTACAGCAACGGGCTTGCAGTATGCACTGTCCCCAGTATGTGGAACAGCAGCTCAGCTATTTGCTTCCAATATTATGCCTCATTAACCTAAAGTCAGGCATGATTACTGTTTATCTTTCCTTATTTTGTGTGCATGTGCAAGGGAGCTGTAAGAAACAGAGAGGATTTCCTGTTCGCAGCCTGAGCAGGATTTTGGGACGGGGCTCTTTCACGGGATGAAAGCGAGCTGCTAAGTGGCACGAAGAATATGGTCTGCTGCCACAAAGAGAAGTTTGAAAGGCACTGACGTGTCAGGAGTCAAGAGTTATGCTTGTCTGTCTTTCTCTCTCTACACCCTGATGAATTGCATATTATTTCCTTCATTAGCTTTAAGCTTCAACCACTTTGCAGTGCAGACATGAATGAAAATACCAAGTGGTTTCAGTCTGGTGACGATTTTATTCATGGGAGCTGTGTGTCAGATAATAGTTGTATTCCACTTCTTCGCTCTGCAAGCTCTTCAAATATTCCACAGGCTGAGTCTTTCATTAGGTATCCCCATACAAAGTCCTCTGCCTCAGAAAGGTAATTGTTTGAGTGGGTTAGTAGCTTTTCCCGGAGATGAGGAGGGAGTGGCATAAAAGAGCAACACAACTGTGACACTTTTGTTCTGACCTTAAGAAGATACCCAGAGGGTTGCTAAGATCATAGCTGCTCCAGTTATTGTCAAGGGAAATTCATATACCATTTTACTCCAGCTAACACTCATTGGTCAGCCCAGGGAAAACACTGTGATACAATATATTCCTCCAAGACCAGAAGAGCAGACCCTGCTGAAAATCTTATCTCAGTGGGTCTCTGACCCTGGGTCTCTGAAAGGTGTAGCAGAAGATGCAGCCCCTGTCCCAAAGAGCTTGCAGCTGTAATGCAGCAGATGGATTTAGCAGACAAACTGAAAAATGAAATAGGAGCATTTAAGGGAGAGAGAAGATAAAGATTTGAGGTTTGACATTCCTCAGCTTCTGTGTAATGTTTGTACATCCTTCTGCTTCAAGACAAAAGACGGACTGGAGACTGAGGCTGCTAGTTAGTAACGGAAAGGCGAGGACCAGCTGTTACTCCTAATTCTGATGTTTTGCTCTGGAGTTGTTGGGCAGGTTGTACGAGATGTTTCCAAACACACACTAGGGTTTTTAAGCTCTTTCCCCCTGTTGCTAGCGAGATGTCACCCAGGGAAGAGCTGCACAGACCTCAGCACCTCTGTGCTTTGGTGCTTTAGGCTGGGGGAAATAACAGTGCTGCAGAAGGAGCAGCTGCAGGGGAGAGGTGGTCAGGACGGAGCTGTGAAAATGCCAGCGGGGAGTCAAATCAACAAGCACCATCTGTGAAAGTTGGTATTGTAGGTATTGCAAAGAGAGGCCGTACCACACTCCGGTAAGGTTTTCCTGTGTCTCACAACCGTTTGATGTTTTTCAATTTAGAAGTTGAAGAGGTATTGGTATTGATCAAAAATTGATAGGGTGGCTACTGCTCATTGCTAATGTCGGACATTTAACACCCAGTATTCAAGCAGTTACATGAAAATGTCTTTCCATTCAGATTTTGAACAGAAAGCATGTGTTTGCTCTCATCACCTTTGCTTCGTTTATTCCCCCATCATCCAGTCCTCACCACGCACGCACGTTCCTTAACCCAGGGCCCATTTGTGTCTCACCAGGATCTTCAGAGATCAGCAGATCACGTTTCATTTTCTCATTCCACCCCGCCTTCTGCCCTTCCTCCTGCTCCTGTGTGTCCCTGGCTGCTCTCCTGCTGTCCTCCCGGCTCGCTCCCCTGTCCTGCACCTCAGATGTGAGCGCAGCAGTGCTGCCTGTGCCCTGGCCCAGGGCTCAGGGTAACATTTGCAAGGGCTTCTAGTTCATGTGGAGCATCTCGCTGCTTTTCCTCTCTTTGTGTAGCCACAATTTTGGGGAAAAAAAACCCAAAACCGTTTATTTGTAGGTGCAAAAGTCATCTCTCTCCTTCCCCCCAGGGCCGAGGGGAAGGAATAACTGGTTTGTGGTCAGCCTCAGTGGATGCTCGTTTTGCAGCCAGCAGTAAAGGACAACCTGAGCATCCTGGACATACATACCTGCTCGCTGTCAGGGTGCAGCAAGGGAAGGGGTGCTTTGAGTTACGCAGCTCAGTTTCCCAGACTCTTGATCTCGCTTCGGCCCTGGGATGAAGCAGTGTCCTCCCTCGTCTATGCTCCTTTTCGGGTTAAGTGCACAGAACAGCCAGTGGGACTCCCATCATGCTGGTCTCTTTTCAGATGTGTTCTCTGCTAATGTGACACCTGGCAAAAGCCCCAGGGGGCCACTGCCTAAAGTGCTGCAGTTAAGAGAGGTTGAGAGGTGAAGCAGAACTGTGAAAATCAGAGTCCATTGGCCTGCTTGCTGGAAATTGTGATGTCTCCCTTGTTGCCCTTGTCTTGGTACAGGAAGTGCTTGTACATGGTGTGGGCTGGAGGATCTCTCCTGGAGTATCCACGTACCTTTTACTCAGCTGGTCACCTTGCACCCTCCCTGCTGCCCTCTTTTTCCTCCTAAGGGTTTTGAATATGACTTTGGTGGTGCTTTTTTGAGTAGGGCAGGCTATGGTGGGGCTTTGGTCACATGAAAAGAGACAGAGCTTCCCTATAACATCCCAGCATGGTCTGTGTGTTAACTACGTAGTCAGATGCATGGAGCTGATGCTTTCTCTTTTGTCATAATTAATTGCATTAGTAATGTCAAACTCTGAATCTGGGGGTATTAAAATGGCATTAATATAGCAAGGGCTTCATTCTGTCCTCAGTTTCTAAGCAGAACTTCCCATTTATTGCAACAGGGACTTTTGTGGGTGGCACCAGGAAGCTCATGGAAATTAATCTTGTATTCTTTAAAGTTTCCCAGTCTACAAGGGTGGGTAGCTGAGTGTCACCTCACCTGGTTGGTTGTGACACATGACTGCGTCCCTCACACAGGCGTTGGCAGGCTGCATGGTGCTGAAGGCAGGGAAACCCAGCAGCATCTGCATAGCTCGGTGCTTATCAGGAGCGTACACTGGCAGCCATACTGTAGGGCAGCAGCGGAAAAACAAAGCGACAATCAAGGGAGCCCTTTGTGATGGATTAAAAGGGTTTAGAAATGTCTGAGCCATGCAGTTTTCAAGCACTGACTCTGCCAATGACTTCTTGACTGAAAAGTAGAAAATGTGCTTAGTGAGTGCACAGCCCGAGTTTTGCTTGTTTTCCCAAAGCCTGCCTTTTGTTAACGGCCTTTTATCTGAACCAAGTTTAGACACAGTCGCTTCATAAAGTGACCCTTTCCTTGAAATAAATCTGGCTAATAATATTAGAGCACTGCAGCCTGTGAAGCGAACAAAAGGCCTGCATGTTTCTCTATTATTGGGGCATAATTTTCTTTGACAATCCATGCTGCAGCTCTCTTATCTTTTGTGTGGATCTCCTTTGCGTGCCCTGCACCAACTCTGCAGGCTTTGCTCCTTGGTATGGGAGTGTGATGGGGGAGACATGGGACCCGAAGAAGGGACAGTCGCACCCTACACCCCCTTCCCACCACTTCTCCTGATTGCTTGAAAAATCAATGCATTAGGACAGTCTGAAGGCTTAAAACCATCCTTGTCATAATCCTAAATTTTTATTCAGCTTGAGCTGACATCACCGAGGTATCTTTAGCATCTTAGGAGGGGAAGATAATGGGAGCAGGATGACTCACTGCTCATACGATGTGGTTCTCCCCTCTCCTCCCCTGAGGTGGACCTTGATCAGGATGTTCCTCCCAGTGTCTCTCATAGATGCTGGCTGACACAGAGGAAAGTGGGGCAGGGGGTGCGCTTCCAGGGCGTAGACCTCAGTGAAAGTGCTTTCAGTGGCAGGAACAGCCAGCAATACATCCATGTGAAGGGAAAGCCCCGTGTCTGAGGCCACCAACGACACTTAGCAGGATGTGGAACCATATTTAGAAGTGCCTACAGTGTCTCTAAGTGCTCAGGTTTTTCAGCCCTTGTGGTGTTTAATTTCAAGAGAGCTACGGGTGACCCAGGCTATCTATTGCCCAGGGTTTCCTGCAAAATCAAGGGACAGAAATGGTTGTGGCACTTGTGATGAATGGTCTGAATATGGTCTGTGCCCTTAAACTTGACTCAACATTTAGTCAGGAGCTAGAGGAATGAAAAGGGAAGCAGGCGGTTTGTGCTTGCAGTGACCCGTGCTGCTGAGCTGGTCAGCTGCTGCGCTACAGGCGTATTTTTGGCTTTTCCAGGGAAGCTCTTTTGTTATCACATCAAACTCTTCACTCAGCTGGCAAAAGGAATTCGAGCAGCTGTGAGTCTGGAAGAGTCCAGCATCCGAGAGATGACTGCAAAGTTTGCTTTTCTATGTTTTCTTCCCATTTGTGAAAGATTTGTACATAGCTTTGTTTTGGGTTGGTTGGTTGGCTTTTTTTAAAGGACATATTTAATATGTGTTTCTAAAATAAGTCAGTTATATAGAATTAATAAAAATACTGGCTATAAACTGACAAAATCATTAATTGTCCCACCAGATATTATAATTCATATAGCAGAAATACTCCAAAGAGAACCATTTCATTGGGGCAGGAAAAAACAAGAAAAGTAATACATGGGGCTCCAGGTGACATACTCAAAAGCAAAAATGGGTAAAGCAAATTTTCTGCTTTTACTGCAAGCCTTGTAAAATGGAGCTTGCATTCAGAGCAAGCTGCTAAGGCAGGCGAGGTGCAGTCCGTATAAACAGATTGCCTAGATTATTTTCAACTTCAATTTCTGTCAGAATTACTATGGTCCTCTTGGATAATGTGGACAAAATAATGGTCCATTTCCTCTTGGGTCTAAAGCACCAAGAGTGAGGAAGACATGACTTCAATTACCTCCGAGATGGGCAGAGCTGGCGCTTTTAACTTACTACCCTGGGAGCAATAGCAAGCTGGAATAGAAAGAAATGGGTCTGTCACTGGAAATTAATGGTGGGGTGATAAGTTCATATTAATCCCTATATGTTTTCTTCCAGGGTTTGACCCACAACTGTTTCAAAATAAAAGAATCCTTCAATTATAGCTGTGTAAATCTTCTGTAACACCACCTAAATCAGTGGGGATTGGTCTGCAGCGATGGTGGGCACCTCAGATCAGATGCCAGACATCAGTGAAAGCCACCTTGCATATCTTGAGGGCACACAGGAAGCAGTTAGACTTCCATAAACCTTTTTTCCCTCTTTCCAAAACCCTTAAGCCTCTAGACCTGGAGTTTGAAATGCTGGCAGAAAAAACAAACGGCTGTGCCTTTGCTTTAAACGAAATCAGTTCTTCCAAGGACAAGCTATAAGCTGGGAGTTCAGTGTATGAACAATTCTCAGTTCCTCGCATCCCAGTCCTACCCGATGGCTAGGGAACATGAGTGTCCAAGCAGAGGCATGGTCTGGAAGCCACAGAGAGGTGTGCAATGAATTCCTTTAGCCTAGAGACTTGCCCCAGACACCTTTGTCCATCATGTGGGAGCAGATTTCTAGACAGCGTTACAGTCAGTACCGTTTACCTCAGTGTGCATGTCCAAAATTATCTGATGAGAGGATGGACACAGCAGCGTAGAGATAGGAATGTAAGGTGATGCTGTGTATGTTAATACAAACATTCCTTGCCATATTTTGGATTGGCGATGCCACATTGCATTGGGTTTAGAACAAGGTTTCCACAAATCTGTACTTTTCCCCAGCTCACGTTCCCTTACTTAACCCTTAAACACCAAGGTGCAAGAGGTCCAACATTGGTTACTGGACTTCCAAGCTTTTCCAGATTCCTGATGGGAGTGAAAGGAATTTTCCGTTCTCCACCTTACACTCTGCCTCACTGCCTATTGATTGTATCCTGGACGTGGAGATACTGGCTGTGAAGATGGCAGGTTTCAGGGTGCCCCTGAAGTCTGGATGGGAGGTCTGGCCCTCTGGTGTGTTGTGATTGAAAAGCTGCCCATACGTGTCCTGTGCAAGGCAGCTGGGTTAGCAGCAGATGCATTTGACTTGTCCTGCTAAAGGGAGTGAAAGAAAATGTTTCAACAGGGTAAAGCTTCTGGAGACCTTAGGAACAACCACAGATTATTACCTGAGGGACATGGCTTGTGGTCTCATACATCAGGGTGGTACCAGGATGGCTGGTCTGTGCTGGAGGGGCTGGTGGGCAAAGCATTGCATGCCAGGGCTGTGAGCCAGGCTGGGGAGCTGCTGGCAGTGCCAGGGAGCTCATGCTCCTGCTGCTCCGAGGTTTCCTTTCCACTGGAAGCCAACATGAGACAGTATCTTGTTCCCAGAATGGGCATCAGTGAAGTGCTCCTGGATCCCAGAGCATTATGGGGTTCAGCCTGCTTGTGGCCGTGAGGGACCGAGTTCAGTGATCCAGGTGATGCCTGCTGCTCCTGTGTCCCTGCATGGACCTTAGCTTTGATCTTTATTCAGAGGTCTACGGGATGCCTGCTGTTCTATCAGAATTGAGGCTTACCCACGTTTCTTGCAGCCAAATCTTTCTCTCAGTGACAGTGTTTTGTAAGATATAAAATGCAGATCTTTGTGGAAAAGGTCAGTGAACTGCGAGTCACCCAGCAATGAAAGTGTGGGTATTCCTACTGTCCTGCTGCCCCTGTTGTCAGACTCAGTTAACACAACTTCTTGTGATCTTTTTAGTTTAAAAAAGGGTCCTCGCTCACCCCCCCAAAAAGACCAACATGGAAAAAGAAGAGGATTTTGATTCCACGTTTAAATAAAGGAGAGGTGCATTCATGAACATGTATTTATGGAAACGTATTCTCTCACTCCCGTGCATGTGAATTCGCAGCAGCTACATGAGAGCTATGCCCAGAGGTGGTTTCGAAACCAAACTAGGCTCACCGATTAAGACAGCAATCAGCATCAAGTCAAAGCATGTGATGTGAGATTCAAGCAAGTCAAATACCTTCTTGTAGGTACCTTGGCTTTACCATTAAATACCTGTTTCTGATACCACTGAGCTCAACGTCTTCCAGGAATGCAGGGTATTGCCATATGCATGCTTACATGAATGAGCAAATCATTGCACATTCAAATACAAGCCTTTATATTCTATATATAGCCTATTCTCTTCCATGGGTTGTTGAATAACGAGGGGAAAGGCATCCAATCGTCTTGGGCAGAGGATGAGCTTCAAGCCCTCCACAGTCTCGTTAATTTGTCCAATGCACACTAGGAATGTTACCCTATTCTATGTCCTGTTGGGCTTAGATCATGGTCAAAACCAAGGCTTTAAAAATTGGGTTTAGATATTCAAGCCTGACAAGCATCTGAAAGTTCAGTTTTAATGCTAAGGTAGTCCCACCATTTTAAATCACGGTTCCAATCCTCGCTTCAGCCCTGAAGTCTTAAGACCCTTGTCCAAGGACATCTGGGGAATGTCAGTCCAAAAGATGAAAGCAGGAGCAACGTCGAAGCAGTTGAAAGCACACTGCTTATTGCAATAACTGCATGTACAAGAACCTGGGAAGAAGAAAACGCCGTGCTAGATCAAATCTTGGGTGTGCAAGATTAACGTCTGTAATTACTATCAACTTTTGAGGAAAGATTCCTAAGAATCAATTGTTGGGGGAAAATTCTGGAACAGTTTTCCTGGGATACTTATTCCAGGGATACTTATTCTGCAGTTACAAAAATCTCTGTACATTTATTTGGATGACATTAGGTGAGACACTTGAAGTTGCCCTTCTTACTGGCTGTGGGACTCCCAAAACAGCGTTGAGATTCAGGGACTCACGACATTTCCAAGGGGTGGGGATGTATTTAAGCTGCTGAGACCATCTGTGTGCGTGCATCTTTTTTTTTTTTAATAGCCTCATGCAGTACAATTCCTTTGGCAATGTTCTCGCCAGGGCCTTCAAAACAAGTTTCCACCTGCTCTTTGTGCTGTCACTTGTTTGTGCATGTTTCTAGATGATGCTGCTTCTGCATTTTTATGTGATCCAGAAAATCTGCATTAGTGAATGCCAAGATAAGGGCATATATAGTTACACACTGCCAGCTTCTTTCCCCGTCCCATATCTGAGCGCGCACCCTGGAGCACTTGAGCAGCCCCTGCATGACCTAAGGGCAGAGAACAGCGGGGTCTGAGGTATTCAGCTCCTATATGACATGTGGAGCGACTATAAAAATGAGTTCGCCTCCTTTCTATTTCTATCTTATAGAATTAATTAGGTTGGAAAAGACTACTGAAATCAAGCCCAAATGTTAATCACAGAGTCCAACCATTAAATCTTTTCTTATCACCCATCTACACAAACAGAGAGAGGACACAGACATACACAAATACCTGAGCACACTGTCGGCAGGGAGATCACTTGAACCGAAGCCTCTCACAGAACAGTCCTGCTTCTGCTTACATCTCCCTTATCACCTCAGATGTACAGAAATACATAAAATCACCTGCAGTACCCACAACGCAATAGAAATTTTTTTAAATCTCCAAATTCCTTCAGGTGCTCCTGAATGTAAAATCTGGCGAGGAAATAGAATAGAAGTCCACGTCCATTTTTCTTCCCTGACATGCACTCATTGGCTTCAGCGTGAGAGCTGTTTAAATGTATTGATTCAGTACAAACGTGTTGAAAAGTACAATAAAATGAAATACAGAACCACAGTCACGAGAGTCTGGAGAAGCGGCACCCCGGGGCTGTCGAAGATGTATGCACCGCTCGGGTCCTACAGACACTTCAGTGAGGACTAGGCTTTTTGCTGGACATCACCACGAGTGAATGTCACTTTTCCAGAGGAGAAAAGTGAACCAGCACCTTTTGAAGCGGAGCATTGTGCTGCTGCAGGACTGGTTCCGTGAACACCCCCCCCAACCCGGTCCCTTCCGAAGGCAGCCGTCCTCATTTAATGCATTTAACCCTTGCACAGGCGCACAGCGACAGCCGCTGCCTGCAAAGGCACCTGTGCTGCTTTCCTTTACTTCACAGAGGAGCTGAGGATAGTCTAAGCACAGACTACCAACGGGATGAGCTGGTTTCGCTGCCTCTCTTGGGTTTATTTCACCACACAGCAGCTGCAGAAGTCGGGATGGGTATCTAACGCGTGGCGGTGCTCACCGTAAGTTCTCATTCCGCTCTGGATTCACAATCGGTGCAGAAAAGCCCTGCTCAGTCATCTGCTTGTAAAGGCTGCCTCTCCACCTTCCCATCCCCAATCCAGGAGCCTATTAAATTAATGAGACAGAAGTCAGCGCAACAGCAGTCAACATGTTATGTGCGTACAGCACTGGTGCTGTTACAACGTGCCTGTTTTTTCTCCTGGGATGTTTAATTTCCGCTTCTCAAATGAGCTGCAAAGCTGTGAAGCCTGGCAGTGTTCTTTCTAGACACTCTGTGATGCAGATAATGAGGGTACTGATAGGTGCCTAGGAGACTGTGATGGCTCTAAGCACAGCTATGGTCTGATAATGCTTTATGCCAGTAGTGTCACAGCGGAACCACTATCATCCCTCAAGGAATGGTTCATCTTTATGTGTAATACAGCAGCTGTCACCTAAATGGCTAATGGGGAAGCAAAGTAGAACCTTAGCGCTAGTAATCTTTGTCACTTAATAATTTTAAAAGTATCAGACTTCAGTGGTTCCTGCAAGTTCCAATAAAAAGTGCACTTGCCATTTTTTTTATTATTTTGTTTGCCGAGGATTAAATGTAAATTGAGAAATCCGTGATGCACCTCCATGCAGATCTAATTTAGTATAATTTGAATAGCCAAGTAATTAAAATGTATTATAGGTATAAGACGCTGGGATGGTGGAGTGTCTGCGTTTAAGAGGAAGATTTATTGGGCTCACTGCATCCACAGTGAACCTTCTACAACCGCATTAGCCAACATCTGTTGGAAAACGTCGAGGCGCAGGGCACAGTACGTATCCTCACCGAGTGTACGTCTGTACGTATTTCGAGTACACGCTAAGGATATAGAGCATCGTCGGCAAAACGAGCTGCTTGGGAAGGAGGCGCGCACCTCTGCCTGCCGTGTTTGTCTCTATCAGGAGGTTGCATCATGTGTATGCGTGTAGCTAGCACGTGTGTCTACACGTGTGCATGCAAGGCAGTGTAGGCCAACAGGTGCTTTTTGTGTTGTATGTGCGTGCGGGGAGAGAGGGGAAACACTCAGGTACCCAGAGGTCCTTCTGTAGGCTTTTCCCCAATTAATGCCGGTTTCTCACGGTGCTGGAAGTGCAGTTGCATTCAGCTTAGGCAGGTAACGATAATAATTAATAGGGCAGTTGGCACACGTGATGTGAGTATTGACACTGTGCTATTAGTGTTTTCTGGAAGATTATTTTGTTTGGTTTTGCTTAAGTGCTCAAGATTAGAGACTGTGATTTAGTAGGCTGGGGCACTGGCTTCTCGAGGGGAGCCAAGCTCATTTCAATCACACCTTCAGACAGCCTGATAATCTTTGGGGAGTTAACACACTTCGGCTGGTGAAGGTTGAGAGGAGAGCGGTGCTGGGGCGTGTATGCCCAGTAATTGTCCAGGGGATGAGTTACACATCCAGACAGCCCACAATTCAATCTGCCCCCGGCACTACAAGTGCTGAGAGGCTAAATCAAAGGGCATTTCTCTGGATTTGAGGAAGGAAAGAGAGGCTACAGAACTGTTCTCTCAGCACCAGTTAAGCGGCAGCATTGCTACGGCAATGTCAGGAAAAGTGAGCGATAGGGGAGGCATCATTAAAAGGCAGGTTACTGCGACCTGCGCTGAGTATTTAAGGGACTGTACCAAGTGGAAAACATCAGCGACTGGAGCACTGCGGCAAGCGGTCAGCTGAATTCCCTGCCTGCTAGGCTGCTCGCCTGCATTTGTTGTTATCCTTTCGTCTGATGTGGAGAGAGAGCCTGTGCGGCTGGTGTGTGCAGCCACGAGCCTGCTCTGAGCTGGCCCACGTGAGCCAGCGCTGCTATAAAAGGGTTCCCCAGCCCTTTCACGTGGCTGCCGGGCACGGGGGTACCCTGGCCACGGAGATATGGCCAAGGAACACAAGCATGCAGGGCAGGGGTTGTCTTCTTGCGTATTCATACAGTGTTGGCAGCAAGGAGGACCTTGGGCTGCCGCGGGTCTCTCAGGTATGGTTTAGGATATGCAGACAGCCAGAGCAATGGTGGTGGAGAAAGCAGCACGTGAGATGTCACTGGCTACTGGCTAGATGAGAGGGACAGGGCAAACAAACAGGTCAGTGGCACGTGAAATCCAGTTTTAACAAATGCAAACCATTATACTTTAAAAGAAATATTTTAACCAATCGTGTGCATCGCTGGGTTCTAGATCAGCCTCGATAAGCAAGGAAAGAGATGTGGCTCCTGAACTGGGGAGAGTCTGAGGAGCAGAGGCAAATCTGTGCTGAAGGTGTAAAGCACAAAGCACAAACAGGAACAATGATGCAGAACTTACAATATAAATCCGGTTTTCTGGGGTCCCCTGGGTACTGCCACCCCTCCTCCAGACTGGAAGATGGGTAAAAATACATATTTGTTTTTAAAATTATTGAAGACATGTAACTAAAATATTTAATTAAAAAATGGAGGACATCCGTGGGGCTCCCACCTGAGGTGGAGGGATATTCCTGAGGGACATCTCCACTTGTGCTTTGGGTGACATTGCCCTCATTAGTGCTCAAAAAGACATTCCAGTGATAGGTCCTGCAGTGGTTCACTACAGGGCTTCACGGAGCTTCCATTGAACCTGCAGGTGCTGCTGAAAAGGAAACGTGGCCTGGAGATGCCCGGGGCCTTAATATAATGATTTTTCTTTGCTTTTGTCACAGTTATGAGGGACCTCACCAAGCCTCCTCACCACCCAGTCAGGGAGGTTCAAAGCCCTTCTTGCAGCTTGGCTCAGATGTGCCTTGTGACATGTCCTTGGCGTTGGTGTCGGGATGGCTCGTAACACCTCTCTTGACAGAGATAGACACGTTGGCAAACAAACCTGGAGGACAACGGTATGCCTGGGACAGGTGACACCTAGACAGGGCTTGTTAAGACGGGGGGAACACCTTCACAGCAGTATCATTAACAGGTCATATCCTCTCATCTCGCTTCTACACCTAGCTGAAGACCACCTTACACCATCCTCCTCAGCTGGACACCTGATCCATACACTGCAAAAGGCTACTGGCCGCACACCATCTCTCCGTACGCCAGGGCTGGGTGGTTCAGCCATTTTTGTGCCACATCCATTCTCCCAGGCCTGCTATTCCCCTCTTTTCTTCCTTCTTTCTCAAAAAGAGTGAGTTTGCAGCCTCGGGGGAGCCACCAGCTCTATTTCCCAGACTTGGCAGATAGGAGGACACCTCGACAGGATACCACAGTGTGCACTTCTATTTCCTATTAAATTTGAGGTGTGAATTGGTATTTCCAAACCCACCGGGTAACTATGTACCTGGGGCACACCTTCAGAAATGTGAACCGTTGTGGTTCCCTCTCTTGGATGTTTCTGTCTTCATGTAGCAGGCAGAGGAATGAAGCTGGACTTCTCTCACCTGGGAATGTCTGGGATTCAGCCCAGGCCGTCCCAGCTTCTCTTTTTCAGCATCGTTGAAGCAGAGGTCATCATACTTTCCGCCCTTCTAAAATACATGTATGAAGAGAGATTTCAGCAGCAAAGGAGTGCTTTCGATTGCATCGACTGGTTTACCTGGAATGTTTCAGGCTGAGAGCCTTTCTTCAGGCCTGACATGGAAAGCCATTTGCAGCCCTCGCTTCAAGCCTGAGAAAAAAATTGGGTGGCCAAAAACTTGCCTGCTTTTACCAGCTGCATCTGCTGCTCTAATAAGAGACCTGACCAACCTTGCCTCACTCAGATCCTTCGTCTATTGTAGCTACGCCGGCACTTCTGCAACTGGAATTAGTGGAGCTCTGTCAGAGTTAAGTGCTGTTGATGAGGTACTGGAGAAATGCATGTGGTAAAGCTCAAAATTTTCAAAGGAAAAATAATTCCGAGGAATGCATCTCCCCTTCCCCTTGTTTTTCCACATGTAAATCCTGGCTATTCACTGGAACCCCATTAATCACGCGGAATTGTTGCGGTACGCATGCATATGTAAAGCATAAACTCCTGACGAGTTCTCCTGCAATTTAGCATTAATTAATGTCCACTTAGTATAAAATGTGACATCGTATTTTAGGTCAGCACTTCATTGTTAATGTAAACTGTAAACACAGCATGCAGAAAAAAACCCGGGGCATGTGATCTTCCTGCAGCACCTCTTTGTCATGTTTACATAAAATATAAACCTAATACATCACTGGGCATCGAACTGTTTTCCAGCTGCGTGTGCCGTGCGATACACGCAGCTCTGTGCTGCTTGTAGGGCTTCTATTTCCACAGCAGAGCAAACTTTGTGAGAAATTGCTACCTGCAGGTCCATAACGTATATTTAAAATGTTTTCATTGCACCAAACATCAGCTGATGCAACTCTTATTAGTATAAATGGCATAGATTAGTGTCAGGCATCTTCAACAGTGAAAAAATTACAGAAGGCTGCATGGCTCATTAGGCTCTTGTTGCATGTTAAAGAGGGCCAGACCTTATTAATAAGAGGAAAAGGGGGGAAAGAAAGAGTATAATGGGAAAAGAATAAAATAGCTTTTTTAAAAAAGAAAGCTTTCTGGTTTGGAGACAAATAAAAGCATCCATTAACCTCTTCCAGTCTCTGAACAATTGCTAAAGTCATCTTAGCCTTGTTTCTATAGGACACAGAGATTATATATAAAGATTTCAAGCAGAGAAAAGCCACTCACAATCACACTGCAGCACCAAGCAGGATTTTTGGGGATTAAATGTGTTATGCTGTTTATGTGGGTCACAGTTTACATCCTGCTTCAGGAAGGCATCACTGTTGAAGTTAGGAGCTACACCCACGTTTGACTTGAAGCTCTTGTTTACATCCCACTGAAGTGAATGTAATTCAAGCATTCATTCCCAGTTAAGCACCTGGTGTAAGCACATGCTGAGGAGAAGAACAGATTTAAAACACAGTTGAGAGCTTGCTGTAATTGGGGCCTCAATCACACGGGTCCTGAACCTGTACGACTGACACATCAGCACTTTGCACACCGTCGGTCTTCTCGGCTTCTCGTGGGCTGCGTGTGAGGAAAACACAGGTGGGTACTTGGTGAGGTGGAGCCTTTGCGGTGCCTGCTGCTCCCCCAGCTGGCAGTGGGCAAGGGGCAGCTCTTGCTCACACGTATGCTTTCTTCACCTGTGATTCTTCCTGCCACAGAGGGTGTTGCTGCTGGAGGTGTTGTTTAGGAAGGGGTGAAGGGGATGTGGAAGAGCTCCTCACAGAAGCAGCAGTCAAAAGCTGCTTTCCTGGGAGCACCGAAGGAGACTTGCGTCCTCTTTGATGTGACAACATTCAGTCTTGTTCTTGATGCTGAGAAACCTTGAGCCTGTTGTACTCCTTCTTCCACACTCAGCAGTTGGCACTTCAGAAGCAACACGGCAGAGTCCGGTCACCTGCTGGTGCAGCACGAGCAGAGAGCGATTTGCTGTTTCTTTACGTTTATATTTCTGGGTTTGATCTGTTTCTCCAAGCCAGCTTGCTCTTTATTGTGCTGGCTGCCAGAACACATACACTTATGTCGGGCTTGTCCTAAGGAGGGACTATGTGGCAGCCACCATTTTGGCATGAAACAGATACTTATGAGCCTGAAAAGCACAGTTCTAGGAAAATTAAGCTAAATATGCATTTTATGCGGTCTTTTTTTCTGAGACACACCTGCCCCATGATGTGAGCACAACTGGGAACACGTTGTGCACCTTGGCCAAAGGTTTTCAGCCACTGCATTAGCTGCCTCCAATTTGAGGCTTAAATCGGAGCTGAGTTAGCGAGCTACTTCCAATGCCAAGCACCACAGATCAGCGTATTGAGTTTTGTACATTTTTTTCCCCCTGTGTGATTAGCATTTTACTTGAGTCTGAGACATTAATCAATAAAAGCAATACCCTGTAAATAGAGTAAAATGAAAAAGCAAGTGCTGCATTTTAATAATATAAATAGAAGCCTGCGTGGCATGAGGGGCCAAGGCAGAGCCTGCAATCTGAATACCATCAAAGGTAAAAGAATTGAAGGCAAAGGAAATTTTCAAGGCTGATTGCACACAGATGAAAAAAAAAGTAAAGAAAGATAAAATATTGAACACTGGTTAGTGCAGGGAATGTGTCTGAAATATTTTATTTTACTGTTTTTCAAAAATGTTGTCCTTGCTGCCATTGATTTTAAGGGCAGAGAAGAAAAGAGAGGGGAGGGGGAACCCAACCCCTGGACTCAATAAATTAAGTAGAACAACATAGATAAATATTTCAAGTGCTGCTATTAAAGCAGGGCCAAGTTCTTAATAAGAGCTCCACAGTTTTTGCTCTTTAAAGAACACTGTTGCAGTGGTTACTTAAAAAATAATTTAAAATTTATCTTATTGTATGCGGTATAAAGTATCATGCCGGAAGCCTGAAAATAATAGCTGCTGCTCAGCGCTCTCCGTCTACAGAGCTCAAGTGCTCTGGGAAGCTGGTGGGTACTGACTTTCAGGCAGAAAGTGCTGAGGCCATACCCTGGTGCTGGTGAGGCCGGGAAGGAAACCGGTGTGAAAGCCAACAGGCGATGTTGCCAGCTCCTCTCGCGCTGCATCCAACAGGTCACAGCGCCCTCAGGCAAAGCCATCTGACATGCTTCCCAACAAAGACTCCCCAAACCAGCGGCAGACTGTCAGCGTAGGGTGGCCAAGCAGGTCAGCCACTGGGACCAGAGGTGGGGGGTTGACGTGGGAGGAGGCTGCACTGTCCCTTCACCCAGCTCTCGGCTCTACAGCTGTCCAAGCTCCTAGCGAGCTGGAGGCTGCTCCACGGTGGCTTTACCCATTGGGGTGGCGTCCTAAGTGATTAAAACCACGATGCCATGTCGCACCGCCCGTAGCTGAGCTGTATGGTTTCACCAAGAACTTTACTTTTTCTCAGTGGCTGCCTACTTTATGCCCAGCATTTCCTACTGAGGAGAAGTTAACACTGATCTTGGTGTTTACTGCCTTTTTTTGCCCTCTTGCCTTCCCTTTGTCCGTCTCCCCCCCATCCTTCATATTCTCAGTGGTGTTGCCACGACTAGGCAAACAGTTTTTATTCACGAACTGCTTTATTAATTAGCTTCTTCTAGAGCTGCAGCAATTAGTGGGGTGAGCTCTCAACATTTGTCTTCTGCAGGCCCCACAGAAAGACTCGTCAGTTGGTTATGCTTTTTCTTTACAGCAAAAAGAAGGGGTTTTGATTTAAGAAGAGATTTAGAATTAAAAAAAAAGGCAAGGAGAGAAAATCCTGAACTACATGAAGCCCTTAGGAGTCCCCTCTTGAAAGGACAGGGTCAGGGTGCCCTCGGTTGGACTCGAGGATCTCTTCCAACCAGGTGATACTGTGAATTTCCTTCTGCTCCTGCCCCCACGCCGCTGCTGATGGTGGTTACTACCTACCTTGTTCCTCTCCTCACATGAAGTTGGGTTCATCATGTTTTCCATCATAGGTTTAGAGCTGGTTTTTTTCCTTCAGAGCTAACCTAGGGGGTTTTTAACTATTTCTAATCTGTAGACTCCTGAAAATTTTCTAGTGGAGAAAGGGGGTTTTCTACAGCAAACTGCAGTTCCCAAACAGCAAGCTCTGTCTCCTTTAGTGAACTCTCCTTCAGTGAACCCTTTAAGAGCAACAAGTGGTCACTAAGAAGTCCGCAGAAGATGATGTCAAAAGCCACCGAGCTAGAGAGGTAGAAAGGAAAAGGCTGATTTCTGAAAAGGCACCGGGTATCTCTATGGTTTGCTAAGTGGAAAAGTGTGCTGCCTGTCAGTTCCTCTCTCAGAAACTCAAGGAAGCAACCGCAGGGCTTGGGGTAACTTGCTGATGGGCTTCCTTCCTCCTCCTCTGCTCATTCCAAGCTTTGCCTGTTCTTTAGAAAATGTTTGTGCTGCTCCTTCCTTAAGCACGATCAAAATGTTTGCTGCTACACAAAAATACTTGCCTTGCCTACAAAAAGTGACACGCTATTAGTTTGATCCTGCGACACGGGTGTGTAAGGATGCAGCTGCAATGTTCAGACTGTAGGACTGAGGTAAAAAAAAATAGCAGAGCAGATGTGTTCCCTGCAGAGCGTGGAATAAAAAGAAACATCTGGCCCTTGGCCCCTAAAGGCGGTTTCTCGCAGAGGAGAGTAAATTAAGGGTGCATTGAAGACGGGGGGACTCAGCTAAAGGGAACTGCTACCTTAGTAACCACCTCTAACCCAGCGTCAGGCTTCCGACGCATAATGCCGTCTAAAATACAAGGCAAAAATAACTGTCGCAAGATACAGGCAACCAAGTACAGACATCGCAGCATCCACAAAATATATGTTGCTATTTTGTCCAAACAAATAAATAAAAAACCAAAAGAAATATTTTTAAACGTTCAATATACACCAGTTATATTGCTGCAGGATAAAACATGGGCATTTTAAAAAAATCCATGGAGTCATAAATCTCTGTATTTCCCTTTGTGTTTGATCTCGTATATTACTTGAGGTTTCTAAAACGATAACAAGGCATGCATTAAAAATATTTCTCTTATTGTTACATTTCAAGCACGTTTACTGTTAGCTGCTTAGCTTCATTATGTATCATAGTCTGAATCTACAAATCAAGTATAATTAGACTTAGAGAACTGATTGGATTTCTAATTAAGCTACATTGGAAACAACAATGCACAATCAGTAAATATTCTGACTAGGTACATTTTAAAGAGCAACTCTTGGGCTTTTTGCTGATGACTAGACACCAGTGTCATTAAATTTGTTGGTGGCAAGCAAATTTTAAAGCTAAAATAGAGGCAATTAGTAAAGATCTTGAAATATTTAATCACGTTTGTCCAATTAGTGCGCAATTAGGCAATGGTGTGGCGTGGGACAAACATTCTGCTTCAGTGTTTGGTGGAGAAGGATCCCTTTGAAATTTTGCTATTTAGTTTATTGATATATAAAAAGGAAGTTATGGTTGTAATTTCCAATTTAAAAAAATACCGTGCAGATGGTCTGACTATATATTTAACAATGTTAAACAAAACTAAACAAGGGAAGCATGTTACCTGAAATTACACAGCTGTGATCAGTGAACAAGCTCCAGATCACTTCAGATTACAGCTGTGGGCATCTTGATCACAGGAAGCGCCAGGTAGTTATGCTGGTAAAATCAGAGCTGTGCAAGTTGGCCCTTCACACCTCGAGATGACGTGATTATTTTGTCCCTGACCGAAAAATACACTTCTTCTCTTCGAGCTCCGCCTGGTTGCTTTGCATCCCTTCCATGAATCCTTACTTTGGCAAGTTCGTTGTGGAAAGTCGAGTGGTGGCTTGTGATGAATAAGCCACGTCAGTATGATCTTGACTTCCCTTCACCTTGTTGGCAAATTCTAGGATCTCTTTTAAAAACAATCACAACACTTCTTAGTTGAATTACCAACCAAACTTCACTTTGGCCGGCGTGTTGAAAATGTCTGCTGCTGCGCATTTTGACGAGCAGCCCTGCACCCACGGTGTCATCAGGCTGGTATTTTATCGAGGCAGTTTGCTCCGTGCTGCCACGTGCAGATAGTCAAGGAAGCGGTGCCAGGGAACGTCCCCAGGTGCTGGAGCTCAATTTTCCAGACTGTTAAATTGTTAAGCAGCTGCTGGCACGGTTTTGGCTTGGGTCAAGTACAACCCTCCTGAGCCATCCCTGGACAGAGATCAGGTGTGAACTCTGGCCAGAGACCGTTCCCAAAAGGCGTTTTGGGAGGGAAGGCGGCTTAGGAGCATGGATGTGGGCCATCTTGGGCCAGCTGGCCTTCACATCAAAGGGCATTTGAACTTCTACCATCCACAGTCCCCGCAGGTTCACAAGGAGTGGGTCTGAGGGAAGGTGTCTAGCAGGACTAACTAGAGGTGGCATGGACACCAGCCTGGACCCCTAACTTCCTCTCCACGGCGGAGGCCATCTCATTTCCTCCTCATGCTCAACACGGACTAAGAAGCCAGACAAGACTCTTTCTTTCCCCAGCGATCATAGAACAGATTTGGTTTAGCTGTTGTTTGGATTTGATTTTCAGATAATTATTTTTTCTTTCAGATAAAAGAATAACAGGTTATCAAAACTGAGAACATCTTTCTATGTGTTTCTGATAAATGCTCTCATTCCTGCAGTGCTGTTAAGCCGTTGTGGCTTTAAATATTGTCAATTTTATTTTCACGAATGAGAAATTTTTGTTTGATTTCAGCATTGAAAAAAATGCTGAAATAAAGCAAGTAAGACTTCCTAGCAACGCTGTGCTTTTTGTTTTTCTTTGATAGACACAGACCTGGAAATTCAAAATAGTGAGTTTTGTCGTGCAGATCGGTGCCTCTGAGAATCAGAACATGAATATGAACAGAATTGTGTTCTTTTCTTGAGCAGCATTAAATCAAAACAAAATATTTTTGAACAGAAAAGAGAAATGGTGCAAAGAGGAATAGTGTATGGGAGAGGAAAGAGACCAGTAAAAAAGCAGAGAGTAGATACTTACACAGATGTTCATTTATTCCCGGACCATAGGCAGGATTCATCTCGATGAATTTTGACCCTTCGATATTCAAAGGTGAAAAGCAAAATTTTTCAGGTTTGCTACTTCCCACATGTCAGGGATAATTTGAATCGGGTTTTTCTGGGTACTTTCTCTCGGGCAGAAGTGAGGCCAGAGCTCTCCTGGGGGCTGGGAGTCCATCAGCCTGCCCAGGAAACACGAGGTTTGCTTCCACCGCCCTGCAAACCTGCCTGTGGGGAGAGATGTTGAGGTGAACCTTGTGGAACATGAGCTAGTCAAGCGTTTCATTATGATTAGGTTGCCAATAAGAAAAACTGGTAATAACAACATTTGTTGCTGTTGTTTTTACAAATACACGTGATGCCCTTAATCATATTTTTTGGTTACACTTGTGTTTATAGACATGCCCTGATTCTCGGAAGAGTTAAGTTGCTACAGATGTAAAAAAAGAAGAGCTGCAGGTCTTCGATATGTCGGCAAATTGGCTGCCAAGCCCTCTATGGAAACAAGATGTGAAGGCAGCATTTCACGGCCTTTGCCTCACCACATCTTTGTTCAAGTTAAGAGATCAGGAATCCCAATCAATAGGCTGAATGCCAGGAGATTGAACAGCCAGCTGCAGACGCAGCACGAAAGAAGATGTACCGCTCACACTCAATGTCCTGTGAAAATCACACAGGTCCCCACGAGGGTTAATCAAACATTTACTGCTCTGACTTACAGTGTTCTCTAGTCCTCAGAAGAAAGCAGTGCCTTTCACAGCTTTTAAACATCTAAGAAACAAGAAGGAAGGAAAGAAGGAAGGAACCGCAGCTCTACTTGTAGCAAGTTACTAAGCCAGGCTTGAAGCTGCACTTCAGTGTGAGCCCTTGCGTGTTTACATCCAGGACGGTGTGCTGAACCTTCACACCCTGCGACCTCAGCCCTCAGGCATACTTGGTCAGATACGTGTGCGTATACGGTCAGTATCCATATACGTGTATACCCGCGCTGCATGTGCATTAGGAATTGGGAACTTCAAAAAGGAAAAGAATGTCAGGGAAATTCAGGAAAGAAAACCAACCCCTGCTTATTTGATAAAGGAAAAAAAAACCAGCACTTGAATAGCGATTCACACGCCGCTGTCAAAGCAAGCTCCGGGTGATGCGCAGGCCTGAAGGTTCTCTGTAGTTGCTGAATTCCTTCCAGTGTTGTCCCTATCAAAGAGGTAAACGTGGATTGGAAAAAATTGCTTTGTTGTGCAAGACATCACAGAGCAGCAGCTCCATTCACTGCAGAGAGTCCATTATTTAAGTCTCTCAGGCAACTGTACAGATTCCCCATAGAGGGAAAAATAACAGGACTGCGGAAATAAAATGCCCAACAACGTGTATTCTGCTGGCTTCTGGAGTCTTTCCCTCCAGATTCCCTGTCTTCATTCTGTGAAATGATATTAAGCTTGGGCTCGTGTGCCAACATCTCAGATGGGCAGTTGCTCTTGACCAAAGCAATACCCGTGTTCTTGACAGACTCCTCTGTCTGCAGTGGTGAAGGGAGGCAGCGGTGAGAGGCATTGAAGGCTCATCACACGCCTTTTTTCCTTGAGGCTTCCCCTTGGTACACCTTAGCTTTTGCTCCAGCACCTGCAGGACATCTCAGGGCTGGTGGGCTGGGCTGGGCTGGGCCACACGCCTGCTGCATCCTGGAGGCACGGGGCAGCTTGGGCACAATGCCGCTGGGGTGCTGTGGGCTGAGCCAGTGTCATCCCCAGGGCAATGCCCCCCATGGAGATGCTCATGTTCCCATTCCCATGGAATGGAATGGGAAAGGCGGGTGGGAGCCGGGGGCAGAAGGTAAGGAGCAGTCGAGCCCCACCACCCCTACAGCAGCAGGACGTCCTGCGGATCAGCCAAGTGACGTGCCATCCAGCCACTTTCCTAGGACAGCGCGGGGGGACACACAGTTTCCCTACCTCCCCTCCGCGATGTTGTAAACCAAGAGAATGTGTAGAAAGGGTCTGTGAAATTAATTATACTGTGAGTGCTTGGTAACCAAATGAATTGTAAATTGTACATTATTAAAACAGCATCAGAGCACTGACTGATCTATTATTCTTCAGGGAAACGTATGAAGATAAGAGCTTTATATGCTTTAGGGGTCTTTCCAGCCACCTCACAGCCAGCTTTGTAAGAAAAAATGTGGCAATATTTTGTCATTCTCTGATTTGCAACTGACACAACACCGCACTGTTTATTTTTGTTACTTTGTCATGTATTTAATATATATAAGATAGTGCATGCCACCAGGGACATATAAATGCCCGGTCCCCTTCTGTTTATCCCATTTCAGATGGCATTTGGGATTCAATGCCCTTGCTTTTGTGTCACAAAAAATCTGTAGGTGGAGAAAAAAAATGAGATAAATATTAAGAAGCATGTCCTTTTGTACGAGTCAACTAACAAGATGCACGCCTATTGTTAGCCTGATTTTTTTCGCTGCATATTGCTCTTTGCTGCTTAACTGTCTTTCAGCTTCTGAGAACTGTAAGAGGGCTTGGTAGGGAGGTGTATGTTCAGAAAAAAATGTATTAAATAATAACAGGGAAGAAAAAGACCATGTGTTTAGGGGTACACACATGTTTTTCTCCCTTTGTACCACATGCATGCCCCCCTTCACATTCCTCTCACGCAGTCTCTGATATCCAGGAGATCTGGTTCTCCTGTGTGCACTGGCATCTCCTGGGATGCTGCAGACCAAAACCCACATGCCCTCCCTCTTAGGCATGCTAGTTTTTCTGTATGACTCCTTACAGGCGGTCCCCTTGACCCATGATGTAGTGGACCTTTCCACGCTTTGCCTCCAGCAGAAAGACGTGTTAAGAAGGGGTGTGCACAGGAGAAAGGGAGAGCATTTTTTACGATGCCCCTATGGAAAAAAAGGAGGTAGCAGCTACTCCAGCACAGATTTTCCCACAAGATCTCCTTTATATTCCCTCCTTGAAGGACGATGCATGAGAGTATGCCCTATCCATGCAGCCGCTTGCCAGCGAAGAGGAGGAAAAGCTGAAGAAACTCTCCTCCAGCTGGAGACACATCTCCTGATAAGCTGCTCAAGGCAAGCTGCTCATGTTGGTTTCTACAGCGTGTTTCTTCACCAGATCAGTGGTCCCATACCAACGAACAAACGCTGGAGGATACACTAGAGTAACCCTCAGTGTTTCTTTTCTGGTGCAGAGGGACAGTGGCAGCCAGTTGCACCCTCTTTCCTTCAGAAAAGGCCTATCAGGAAAAAAGTTCCTCCAACTGCAAGACCTAGATGCGTGTTCAGCAAAACTCACAACTCAGAGAGTCAAAGAAATTGATGCAATTTGAGTGACGACTCATTTAAAGCAGTCTAAAGAATTTCAGGACTTGGTCTTCCCTCTGTTCAGACACAGGAGACAATGAATTTTCCCTGATTAGGATATTTCCATAACGGAGTAGGGTATCCCAGAAGGCCAACCATATCCTGGGCTGCCTCAAAAACAACATGGCCAGCAGGTCAAGGGAGGGGATTCTCCCCCTATACTCTGCGCTGGTGAGACCTCACCTGCAGTGCTGGGTCCACCGCTGGAGTTCTCAGCACGGGGAAGACTGGAGTGAGACCAGAGGAGGCCACACAAATGATCAGAGGACTGGAATGCCTCTGCTGTGAGGACAGGCTGAGAGAGCTGGGGTTGTTCAGCCTGGAGAAGAGAAGAGAAGGAGACCTTACTGTGCCCTTCTTACTGTGCCCCACTTAACAGGACCTGTAAGAAAGCTGGGGCAGATGTTCCAGCAGGACTTGTTGCAATAGGACAAGGGGTGATGGATTTAAACTAAAAGAGGGAGATTTAGATTAGGTATAAGGAAGAAATGTTTTTGCAGTGAGACGGTGGCCCAGGTTGCCTGGAGGGGGGTAAAAGCCCTGTCCCCGGGACCATCCCAGGTCAGGTTGGACCTTGGGGCTCTGGGCAACCTGCTGTAGTTGAAGCTGTCCCTGCTCCCTGCAGGGGGGTTGGACTGGGTGACCTTTCAAGGTCCTTTCCATCCCAAAGCATTCTACCATTCTATCTTTTGCTGTTTATTAATTTTTCAAAATAAAGAGGAGAGAATTTACATTTTAGAGAATTTGCATTTTTCAGAACAATTCTCCTAACTCCGCTTGATAGCATAAACTACGGTGCTGCCCTTCTTGTCATTCATCAGCCCCGCAGGAGTCACCAGCATCTTCCAGGGTGCGATGATGCCTCCAGCTCCCCGGACAGGCCCCTGCCAGGAGCTGCACTGTGTCCTGAAATTCAAGAGAGGGCAGCATTTTACTGAGGCTGCTTCAGAGGCAGGGCACCACTCCCAAACATGCAGCAGGATGCCAGCAAAAGTGAAAATCACCCGTCACCAAACACACGCCCCATGTCCTGAGAAACTATACTTACTGGAAGAAATGCTGTGTTCCTGGGACTTTATACTTATATATAAAAAACCCCAAGCTCTTAATGGATCGATGATATTGATAAATGCATCCCATCTATGACCAAGGATTTATTTGCACGGGCTGTCGTGCAGCCGTAATGCTCTCTCTGCAGCACTCCCCAGCGACTTTGCCACCAACTTTTGCACTTCGATAGCCAACTAATAATAGGCGGAGGCATCGTGGATAAATACCACATACGAACGAAGTCTTCAGCTGCCTCTGAGGTAACAAAAGTATCCACTGCTCTCTCTAAAAGTCCTGATTCCATGACATTCTTCAAACTGTGCCTAGAATGTTACCAAGCTGTTATTTCTGATTACTTGAGTATCTGCCTAAAAACTGGCAAAGCCCATCCAAAGTAAAGAGTTTTTGTGTTGTAACCCCAAACTATGTATCTTCTAGCATGAAATAACCAAGCACGCAAAGAAAGATCAAAATGCTTATGTTAATTGAGAAGCCTGGACCCTTGTGCTCCGTTCAGCTCTGCTCCTTTCAGCTGACGCTGGCTTACCTTCCGTCCATGTGAGCAGTCCATCCAGCGTCTGCTCTGCGTCAACAGCAGCACAGCACCGACTTTTACAAGGGAATTCTGGAGAACAAAATATATCTAAGGTCCATTCTGGTCACTAAAAAAATTAGAGGGTACCCAAATGCCGTGCAACCCTGTTTCATTTACCCCCTACTCAAGAAGTGGTGCAGCGTTACCCCCTGAAATAGCTGTACTGTCAGCACGGTCTCGGCCACGTTCAGCCGGGCTGCCTGGCTCACCGAAGAGCCCAGGCCAGGCCAAATATCTGTTTTCCTTTGCTGTTTGCTTCTAACAAATAACAGACGTTGCTGTGCTGAAGGCACACACCTGATGTGATGAACAAGGGATTTCTAAAATATTCAGCCACCCTGTTATTAAGCATTTACTTGATGAAATCTGTACACGGGGAGATGCTGAGGTTGCAGCAGTTCTGCCGAAGAAGGAGAAAGCTGCTTGAAGGAAAGGTTTCTTCCATGGTCTCGGGCTAAACCTGCATTACCAGGAGGATGCAGAGGATAGGTACTTCCTCCCCACACTAAATACCTGCTAAGAATCGCTGAAGGAGCCTGTTGAACCCAGGACTCGGTGCCGCTGTGCCCACAGCCACTCGCCCCGCTTTCCCTCGGGTGGGAGCCCCTGCCACGTGGCTGTCCCCACGGTCCCCGAGATGTGCCAGCCGAACCCTTTTGCATTGGCCGGAAGGAATCTGGCACGGCATCTCCAAGCGAACCTGCCAGGAAGCGGGGTCAGCCCTTTGCAAACAAGCCCTGCCTGATCTGAGTAAAACAAATGGACGCCTGGAAGATTAATTCATCCTCTGTAATAATACAACTACTGTTTGCGCAAACCAGTGGCATGCCATAGTTTCTTATTAAAATATTCAGGATACACGTTAAGATCTCACTAACGAAGCAGGGCTTAAGGACAGGAGAGAGTGCAAAATTTCCTTGCTTACAATTTGCCGCTCTTTCACCAGATTTGATATAAAGCTGTAAGCAGCAGCGTTGTAAATGGACCAACGAGTTGTCTAATTGTCTAGAACACCCTCACGTAATTTAGACCCTCTCCTAATTTCTGTTTTGTCACCTCTATACCTTGTCTCAGTGAATGATAGCATACACGTCTACCCCATAGAGAGCATATCAGGGTATCATTTTTCCCTTTGTTTCCCAGTCCCTCACAATGGAAACACGCAAATTTCAGCCAGGTATATACCTACTACATTCATCCTTTCTAATGTGATTCCAGCCACCCTATGAAAGTAGAAACCAAAAGATTATTTTTACTGTTTCCATTCTCTGTTGTGGCATAAAATGTTC
>NW_010400563.1:0-8650 GCF_000710305.1 Buceros rhinoceros silvestris | reverse complement strand
CCTGCTGAAAGGATATCCATCTAACTCTGTACTCACAGAGATGAATATACATTCGAATCATAGATACATATCAATATTGCACACATTACGGACTGGAAATACATTATTAAAATTAACTACATTACAGAGAATAGACAAAACCACTGAGGTGCTCGACTCTCCCTATTCCAAGGTGCCTTAACACTCGCCCGCAAACCTGCCATCCCTTTGTAACTGTATCCCTGAGACACTCCATCTGCTTTCTCTCCTCCATCGATGTCAATCAGCAGCAAAGTTGTCTGCGGAGGAGCAGGGTCGGGGGGATAACAGTGGCCTGGTGGGGAATCTATCTGTAGCTCTGTGCGGGCAGCGGGTCTGCCCACTGAATTCGTAGCCTGCATAATTTCTTGGGCTCTTTTCCAGCAGGGAGTTAGAAAGTGAGAAACAACGAAACTGGTTTAAGGCACCAGGTAAATCAGACCGGCTCATTGTGAAACCTATCACTGCACATGATTGTTATGATAATAAACGTGGGTGAGCTCTGGTTACTACATGCACAGCCCTGTACTGACTGCTCCCTACCGCTCGCCTGGTCTCTCACTTTAGCAACACCCCACACACCTGTTCAAATAATATTACTATTACCTTGTGTTGACACCACATCCACCCTTTCCTTTCATATAATAAGGGCTCCTGGTGAACTGTAAATGGAAAGCTTGCGGTAGCAGAGGCCAATTGTTTACCTGTCTCCCGTTTGTTGCCACAGATACTTGGTGGGGAGAAGGGAACAAAGATCAGTTTGACATCCTTGTTAAGCAGGATTTGCCCCCCACCTTACCCACAAAAGGTTACGAGTTGCTATTCAAGCCTGAGCTCCGCAGGTGTGCCATCACACCTGTCTGAAAGAAAACAAAATCCAGTTTGTTTCAATATGGCTGTTGCCCCAGCAAAATAAAGAAGACCTTGCCCTGCAACTCAGACACAAGCATTTGGTTTAATATTTCAATGAATCCAGGCAAACACAGACTGGTATCTCTGTTTATGTTTAGCATTCAAGCCAAACGAGGTGCAAGCTGTGAGTTCTGCTTGGTCAAAGGCTGCGCCCAACTTCTTACGGCAGTGACAACACCGTAGGTCTGGAGTAAATTGTTAAAAAATGGTGAAACCCAGCTCTCAACTGAGGCCTGGAGGAGGCATAACGGGATTTTGTCCACGCAGAGCAGAGCACTACAGAGCCCTAAATGTACCCATTCATTCATGTGAATTTGCCATTCGACATCTGCTGAAGGTGATGGAAAGACTTCGGTGGGCATTTGATCAAGAGCTGCGTCACTGGAGTTTCCAAAGCTTTAGGTAGAAGCATTTTTCACCAAAAAGGGCCAACGAGAACAGTTTGCCCATTTTCCAGCTAAAGGAGTGGTCTATTCCTATTGCTGTACATTCTCCGTAGAAACCTTTCCCATAGCTGCTTCCACTCCGGTTTAAACAGCGTTGTTTGCACTCAGACGTAAGAAGGTGCCCCCGCAAGACACATAGCGCCAGCCAGGTTGGAAAGAGTTTGCGTGTTGGGCTCCAACTTCTGTAGAGAAATGTCCTTGAGGCAGGGAGCATATTTTATTTATTGCTTTATTTATTGCATATGTCAAGTAAATGGAATCCCAAATTATGAGGATGCAAAACACAGTGTGGGTATTTATCAGCGCTGAATGTTTTTATGTGCTCCAAAACAACCTGGGGTTTCCCAGCTGACTGTGAGCAGCTTGCTGGTTTTGAAGATCTAGCACCTTTGGAACTGAAGGGACATGCTGAATTTTAAGCACTTGGAAAGAATTAATTGCATGGACAGCAACATTTTCCTTTTTTTTTTTCTTTTTTTTTCCTCTGTATGCTCATCAATAGCAAATGATGAAGCCTCCGGGGGATATTAACACAAGTAAACTAAACACAGGAGTGGGACTGTTTAAACAAGGTGAGACAAAAGCCTCCACACTACAAGCAAATGACTTTGATAGCAATTTTTTTATGTTTCCACCTCTATTGTTGCAGACGTCTGCACTTAAATAGGAACTTTATCTTTCCCAGCCCAGGTTCTCCTCCTTCATCAGCCTGCACCGAGGTCGCAGGCGCTCTTATCTAGTGGGCTACTCCTGCAAGGGCACGGGAGCTCGCAGGGCTCCCCTTGCGGCTTTCTGCTGAGTGGGGATGTAACTTCAGCCTGCTCTTCCAGTCTGGGAGTAGAAATGGCTTTACCCTGGCTAACAGTTGCAGAGGCATGAAGTCTCCTGTGTGCATGCCTTCACTTCCATGTCCCCTGCACCTTCGCACCTGCCCCTGGCTGTGCTCACTGCCTGGCATGGTGCCGCCAGAGCTGCACCCAAAAAAAAAAAAACAAACCAAACCCAAATGCCAAAAAACCCCTTCTGGCCCTTGAAGCTCTGGGGCAGTTCGCAAACCAGTGCTGGTACAGAGTCACAGAACGGTTTGGGATGGAAGGGACCTTCAAATATCATGTAGTCCAACCCCCCTGCAGGGAGCAGGGACAGCTTCGACTAGAGCAGAGTGCTCACAGACCCAAGGTCCAACCTGACCTGGGATGGTTCCAGGGATGGGGCTTCTCCACCTCTCTGGGCAACCTGGGCCAGGGTCTCACTACCCTCATTGCAAAAAATTTCTTCCAAATATCTGGTCTGAATCTCCCCTCTTTCAGTTCAAAACCATCACCCCTTGTCCTGTCTCAACATGCCCTGCTAGGAAGTCTGTCTCTGTCTTTCTGATAAACCCGTTTAAGAACTGGAAGGCCACAACAAGGTCTCATCGGACCTTTCTCTTCTTCAGACTGAGCATCCCCAACCCTCTCAGTCTGTCTTCACAGCAGAGGGGTTCCAGTCCTCTGATCATTTGTGTGGGCTTCTCTGGGCTTACTCTAGCAGGTCACATCTTTCCTGTGCTGAGGACTCTGGAGGTGGACCCAGCACCGCAGGCAGAGTCTCACCAGAGCAGAGCAGAGTGGCAGGATGCCCTCCCTTGACCTGCTGGCCATGCTGGTTTTGATGCAGCCCAGGATACAGTTGCCCTTCTGGGCTGCAAGCACACATTGCTGGCTCGCGTCCAGCTTTTCATCCACCAACATCCCCAAGTCCTTCTCCACACATCGTCTCGAAATTCCTACAACCTCCAGCCTGTATTTGTGCTAGGGATTGCCCTGACCCAGGTGCGGGACCTTGCACTTGGCCTTGCTGAACCTCGTGATGTTTAGCTGGTGAGCCTGTCCTGTCCCGGGACCAAGAAACTGCTTCCTCATTAAAGCTGGAGAAGACAATGTCACTTGCAATGTCAATGACAATGTCATTGCTCCCCCCGCCCCTGCGGTACTCCTGCAGGGACCCTCCAGCCTCTGGACTGATACAGCAGAAGGCAAAGGGAAACGCGTGGCCCACGGCACCCTGTCCTGCCGCCCCTCTGAGGCCAGGCAGCGCTGCCCTCCCAAACCCTTCCGAGGCATCGTTCTGTGCACCGCAGCCCACGCGCATCACCCGTTCCTGGCCCCGCGTGTTTCCAGAGCTGGTGGAGAAGGTAGCGGGGAGCAGAGGAAGGAGTCTTAAAAACCTGATCTGAAATGCGTGTATGCTACAGCGTCAGTCGATTGAGCTGTTCTTTCCCACTTCTGCATTTTCACGGGGACCTTTCCAACCTGCTGAAAAGGCTGAGCAATATCAATTTTGAAATAGTCTACACAAGATAGAGATGTTAGACTGCTACAAATAGAGACACCGGCATCTCTGAATGAAGAGCTAGCCTGTTGAATAAATAATATGTGTTAAAAATTGTCTGAATAGGAACTTACAGGATAAACTGTAACAGCTTCAAAGGAGCCATTGATCTATGGAGTACATAATATGCGTGTTAAAAATCATTGGAATATTTATTTACATGACACCCGGCTCAGAAGAAGCCATTATGGTCCTTAAGTAAATTATACATGTTGTGAAAATCGTCAGAGTGCTTCTTTTTCCAGAAATGAGTGTATCCAGTCAGTTGATAAACACATTATCTTTGGGATAAAAAAAAGAAAAGGCAAGCAAACCCAAGGCTAGAAGAAGGTTAAAACAGAAAATTTAAAAAACAAAGGGGGAAGAAAATAAAAACCAGCCCTCATACCATGTCAAAGCATGTTCCATGCCCATCAAAGGAAGAAAAGCCAGAGCTGCCCTGCCCCTGTCCCGCTCGGCTGCTGTCACACTTTGCGTGGGGAGGGCTTTCACGGAGGGGCTGCTCCTGTCTCTGTGTGCCTAAGTCCTGGGCGCCAGCTCCTCTCCCCACAGACCCAAGACGCGACGGAGCGGGACTGATTCACTCCAGCCACCCCCGTGTCCTCTTCTTTGAAATAAGCTGCTCTGCTTTCCCTGCCCGTGTCCCTCTGAGCGTGGTGGGGCACAGCCGGGGTACCGCAGCCCACCGGCACTGTTTGCACCGTGCTGGATGGGAAGGGGCTGGTTATGGCTCTGCTTACAGGTCCTCAACTGCATTGCTGCAGCCGAGTGCTGGTTGCAAACGGTCTTGCCTCCCCTCACGTACCTTCCAGACGGGCAAAATGGGGTGGAAGCACTGACTTGCAATACTTAGTGTGCCCGGCAGCCCGGCCGGCCCTCACCAGCATCTTTCTGATGACTTCAGCTTTGTGCCGGTGCCTGAGAGCAGCACTGGGCAGGGTTTGCCCGCTCCTTCCCCAGCGTTCTGTGGGTGACACGGCTCTTCTCTGGCAGATGTTTTCTTGAGGAGGAGGATGCCAGCTTAGAAGATCCTCCCTCCTGTCTGTGTTGCTGCGATCCCACAGAAGTCTACGCCATAGCCTGGCCCCTGTGAATGTTTTTTCCAGGCCGTGAAGGTGAAAAGGGTTTTTGTCAAGGAGGCACAGCCAGGATGCGGTGGCCGAGACCGGCTCTGGCCCTCGCGATGCTGGCGCCTGGTCCCCAGCTCAGCTCAGCTGTGCTCCGAGGGCTGCTGTGTGCATGCCTGCTTGGGGCATCTGGGGAAGCAGGCTCTCCTGGTAGGCACCGCATGCAGGTTTTCTCCTACACAAGAGTAACGGATGGATTTTCTAATGCAAGAGAGCAAGCAGTTGTACGGGGGGAATATATTTAGCCCGTGTTTTCAGATCACATGTTCTGGGACTGGAGAGCAGAACGTTTTCAATGCTGTTTTGGAAGCACGCTATTTAGTATTGCGAGCCTCGCTATTGGAGAAGCCAGTAAATTGCGTTGCATCTAAAACAATTACTTGAATTGCTTGTACCGTGGTTTCTTTTCTCCAACTGCAAAGGTTTTACAAAAATGTGACTTCTACAGCTTCAAAAGCATTGAAAATACAAATAATAGTAAAGTGCTGCTCTGCATTTGCATAAACCTGTTTATCCTATACATGGTTTATTCATTAACTCTCAGAACAGCCAGGACAGCCATGGCATTCCTTGTGACCGCTTCGCTTGTGGCTGAAAACCCAACACCTGCTTAAAAGCCACACTACGTGGCTTACAAAGTGAAAATAAATGCCATTCCCGTGTGAAACAGCGGGGAGAAGGCAGCTATCGCCGCAAAAGCTGGCGTTTGGCTTTTACACGGAACGCGCGCCTCCAGACATTTGGAAATGTCAGAGGGGAGTCTCAGCCCCCGCAAGGACGGGGACCTCCACACCGCAGCTCACCGAAAGGGACAAGCAGCGTTCGCAGCGTTCATCGCTGCGCTCTGCGGACAGCATTGGAGCTAAGGACGGCAAAACCCTAGGTCCCTCTACTGCTCCTCCTCAAGAGCATTTTCTAGTCCCTTACGATTCCAGTGTCCCAAGTAAGAGGTTCCTCGCAGCCTCTACTAGCAATGCACTTCCTGATCAGCTCCTCCTTAGGCAGACTTTCCCCATCATCACCCCGCCTTTCCCTGCGCTTCCCTTCTTAATTCCCTTAATAATGATGAAGTCAAAACCACGAATGCATTTTGCCTGTCTCAACCCCCTGCTTCTGTGGAGGTAAGTTGCCACCAGTCTACTACAAGTGGAAAACTGCAAGTTTGTTTGACAGCCAGTGACTTGCTCAAGGTCACAAAAGAGCCTCAGTAGCAGAGCTGGGAACAGAATTTGGTATCCTAATTCCTAATCTGGCAGCCTCACCACAACTCTCATCACGCAATCAAAAAGCTCCTTTTAAGGAATGCTTTTGTGACTAAGAGAAAATCCAAGGCATTAGAAGAAAGAGTCCCTTTAATTTGCCTTTGTTCAAATATTTACGCCTTCTGCTATACGAGGAACAGGATTTAAACAAGATACAGGATCAAAGACTCAAGTATCTTTGAAAAACAAAGATTTTCAGTATGGCTGTATGTAGGACAGTGCTGATTCCAGCCATGAGAAAGCGAGCGGTGAGATCCTCCTTGCTTAGTTTCAAACGTAGCGTAAGGAATAAATCAAGAGCAGCACCTACCGCGCTGTGATAAGAGTTTTCTGAGTGTTAGAGGCAGGCTTCCACATTTGTCAAGAATATTACAGACTGGGAAAAATCTTCACAGCACTTTAGTAAGACTTCACTTTCTACAGGTCCTTACTGACCGCAACAGTTTTTTTAAAAAGCCAAACCAAATCCTCAAGAAGGGGTGACTGCTCCGACCTGGAACAACCCAGGACTTGGTACGCTCTCGCTTGGAGAAGTGTTCCGTGATTGATCAGCTCTCTCAGGATACACCAGCTTTGATATGTAGAAACCCTACAAGGTAGTTTCATATTTTAAGAGAGCACCTTTTGCTTGCTCCCTCCCCTGTGTAACAGAATACTGTAATTTGGCAGCAGCGGAGAGGAACAATCGGGGGCATTGAGAACTAATGTTACTGAAAAAAATGTATCCGAAATAGCCTGAGCTAAACCAGCTTAAGTAAGCAGGGGACTACAAATATTAACAGGATAAACAAAGAAAATAAACAGAGATTTACACCACTTCTCTGGAGAAACGCTACTCTTCCTTTTTTAAACACGCTGTAAGAATTTCCAAACTGCAGTGATGTTGGTAGCATCCTTACTGCCACGGCACGAGCTGGAAACACAGGACGAGAGTTTAATGACTTCATTTTATAAGACCACGTATGAAAGTGCCATTGTTACAACATCCTGGGGGATAGGCAGGGACCCCCTCCCTCCCCACTCCTGGAGGCCGGGCTCAGCCTGTGGGATCCCCCTGCCTCCAACGCATCCACAGGAACAGGAGGCCTTGCGTTCGTAGATGCGTTCACTGCCTTCTGGTTTGATCTCTACGCAATTATTTTGATTAAGAAAACGTTCATTTTGTTGACGTTATCACCACAGTCAATAGCTAATGACCCCAGCAGCTAATTTCCTTATAAATATTTAACTTTGTAGAAGCCGTCCCTTGGGTTATACTACTTTTGACACTTGTGTAATCTGAAACAAATCCTCTTTTTTAGTCAAACAGACCATGTTACCCACACAGCCGGCTATTTACAAAGCACCCAATTAAATCCTACTTAATTCTCCCACTCTGAAAATCCCGTTTCACGAGCGCGCAGGCTACTGATCACACAAGAAGAGCATCTTTCTGCCGAGCCTGGACATGAGTTTACGGTCTGCTAAGACTTGCTTGGACAAAAGCCTGCTGTAAAATTAATTCGCCCGTCAGATGGTACATACAAAAAAACAGAAGAAAAGGTGCAGATTCGGAGGACTGAAGAAATAAGCTGAAGAATCACAGTTAAAGACAGGTAAATCTAGTTTAATGTTCACATGTAGTAGTTACACATCACAGAGATTAAACAGGATTTTAACTGTAACACAGCTGCAGTGAAATGTAAGTCATTTTGTACTAGAAAAATAATCTTGACGCAGTTATCTGATTTTTTGGTCTACGTTAAGTTCATTTTAAGATGAATTTACATCACTGATCATCACGACTTTGCCCATGTGCCTTTCTGCAGTTCGGTATTAACACTCTTTGGACGAAGGAAACAGCGACTGGGTTTGTTAATGGTTTGCCCTTTGGTTGCAAGCGGAGAACTGTTTTCACTTCTTCAGCAATTAATAGGCTGTAGGAACGCAAATTTGCAATAAAACTTTCTGGTGCTAAATGAAGTTCCAGAACAAACCTCTTGATCTGATGCAACAGCAAATTAAAAAAAAAAAAAAAGCTGATTAAAGATCTAAAGCATTACCCCATAATGCAAAAACTAGATAGAATTTTTCTATTTTCAGTAAAAAACACTACATCTTACTGCTACTTTCATAGAATGCACTAAAAACCCCTGCGCCTAAATGACAAAAGTGTAGTCTCAAAATGTATAATACACTTACAAACATTTTAAGTCTAGATTGAGGAAAACACGTTTGTATGGACTCCGAACAAGTTTATTTGCAGTTAGACATCTCATGCAATCATGCAGGACCACTAGCTATAGCTGCAACTTCCGAGGCTAAAGGACATTTGGGGACAAAAAAGAACAAAAAGAAGTCCTAAACATTCAAGATATTTTTGTATTAGCAGCTCTGTACTTGAGCTGTGGTTTGCTAAAGAGATAGTCCCACAGATTTAAAAAAAACATACACGCCTTTATAATATTTACAAAAAAATATTTAATTAAAAATATTTTATAATTACAGTAGTCTATTAAAGCATATACTTTTC
>NW_010400562.1:40843-41198 GCF_000710305.1 Buceros rhinoceros silvestris | reverse complement strand
CGCCCCCCATGTGCACGGGGCAAACAGAGATCAAGGAGACTTTCAAATACATCAACACGGTGGTGTCCTGCCTCGTCTTCGTCCTGGGCATCATCGGCAACTCCACGCTGCTGCGGATCATCTACAAGAACAAGTGTATGAGGAATGGCCCCAACATCCTCATCGCCAGCCTGGCCCTGGGTGACCTTCTTCATATCATCATCGACATCCCCATCAACGTCTACAAGGTGAGAGTGAGCTGGGTTTCGGTTCGGGAGCGTTGGTGTGGTGGACTCTCTTCGGGACTCTCCCCTGGCCCCCGGCCAATGCCCGGCCCCTCTGTGGCTGCTGAAGGGGAAGGCACCCCCACTCTGTC
>NW_010400562.1:29848-40740 GCF_000710305.1 Buceros rhinoceros silvestris | reverse complement strand
CTGAAGGGAAGCGCACCCCGCTTCTGGCAGCGAGGGATAGACCTCATCCCAAAAACCTGCCGGAAGGTGGTATTCTGGTCGGATATTGTCTTTGTTGTCCCACGTGGCACCCCCTGTGTGTTCCCCAGTCCCAGCCCATTCAGTACTCCGGGCTGGGAACGGGGCAGAAGTCTGCGGCTGGAAGTGGCCAGGCTCTGAAAATCACCTGGAGACAGGTGCTGTGCTAGGATAAAGGAAATAAATGCAATAGATAAAGAGATAAAATAGATAAATGGGTCTGTGCAGTCGGTGGCATGGAGACTTTTTCAGGAGTAAACAAGCTCTGTCAAATTGAGCACAAAACATAGTTTTATGCGTCCAGTGTTTGTGAGGTGTGATGCTCTCCTCAGCTGTGAACCCTTTCTTCTGCTGGCCAGTGTTGCATCATGGATAGCCGAGAGGGAGTGAGCTACACCTGCTGCTCTTGCACCTTCTTTACTTTTCCCTTTGACGTGGTAAGACTTGCAGCAGCAGCAGCAGCACAACCTCTGTTTCGTCTACGCAGCTTGCACAGTCCATTTGACCTTAGGAATTCACCGGGTAGGTGAATCCAGCCTCTAGTTAGATCAGCACTCTTGGGAGGGATGCTGGAATTCACCTTGAGAGTCTACAGTGAATCCCTAAGCACCCATCATTACTGCATAAAGTGAACATGAGAGCCTTCATCTGTTCCTCCTCCTCACTTAATACATGTTTATAAACTCTGGCATTTGTTACTTTTAGCTTTGGAATACCGCGCTGAAGGGATGGGGTTTGAATTTAGTCTTCTGTACCTGTAGGATTTACTCCCAACTGAAATGGGAGAGTCCTGTATCTTTATCCTTTTAAAGTATTGAAATATTACAAAGCAAGGAGGATCCTAAGTGTGTTAAATTCATGAGCTGGATAGTTCGGATAACATAACAATTCTTCAATTTGGAGTTTAAGTATTTTCCGTACCATACATTCATCTTAGATCTTGTGAGAAGTATGCACTCTTCTGTGTAAGAGTGGAATTTATGAAACAAAATATTTTAAGCTGTTTTTAAAATAACTGTATTTTTGGAAAAAAATATATTGAACAAGAAGATTTTTTTAATCTGTTCTCAGAAAGAAATGTCCAAACGATTAAATCAAGAAGAGCTGCTCAGTACAGACTTTGCAATCTCAGTGACACGATTTCAAAATTAATGATAACATGCAATAATATACCATGGTCCTTATCTTGATCGAATGTCATCAAGTATATCATTGTGAGCAGGTTAGAGTGGGAGGAATAAGAAGTCATGTTGCAAACTGATAAATACTATACCACCTGCAAGTCCAGGATTTTTATTGTGCTATTGTTAATGCCAGGAGTTAAGCAATAGCTCTTAGGTACTAAATGTCCCACATGCCATGCATCTGAATGAAGAGCCCATAATAAATTCGTATTACCCCTTACAAGAGTGAGTGAAATACTTGCTGTTCTGAAGCAGGACTTCTGAATAAATGTGAGTAAAAAAACCCCTTAGACATTCTGTCTATTAATCAAAATTAAGAGTTTGAGTGAGATTTGAGTTGATAACATTTAATCATCTCTACATCCTATTTAATTACACCTGCAGAGCAACATTACAAAGGAGAATGCAGTAATGCAATCAAAAGCTGGCTGTAATCGTCCAGCAGTTGGGGGAAAATGAAGGCTAGCGAAGGCTCCATTGGTAAATCAAGTATACTTAACAGTTGTAACTTGCAATTTGAAACAATTTTGAACTGGATTAAACAGATCTTCAGAATTGCTATCAGATCCTCATTTAGACAGCTGCATGAAAAGGAATAAAATGCCAGCAGTTTACTCAATAACACTTGTAGTAGAAAGCGTGAAAGTGTCTGTGAATACTTTCCAGACAGAGACCCATAAGGGAGAACTCAGAATTCGCACTAAGAGCAGCATTTTGTTAGCTATTTAAAGTGATAACTGCAGAAGATGTCCCCTGGGGCTGTTAAGTGAAAACGTAAGTAGCTGAAAAAATACACAAATGAAAATTTACAGCTCTTAAATTGAGGTTTTCTAAAGAAAAGCAGGTGTTAGGTGAATGCAGACCAATGTATAAGATGCTCATTAGTCCATTTCACTTGATAAATTGGAATATCAATCAATACATTCAGAAGAAAATGGAAAGTATCGGAATCTGTCACACTGTCAGGAAGCTGGGTGTGAAATGAGGGATTGAGGGGTGTTCAGTTCTAATCATTCTGCAATATGTGATGTGGCAGTGTGCAGATGCTTTGCAGAATTGCTGCTAATTGGATGTGAAGGTGGTCCTATGCCTGGTCAACTGCTTCACTAAACAGACTAAGTAAGCACGTCTTCATTAATTTGAGGCCTCAAACAGCAATTAAATGTGTGAACATAGGCCTAAAATAGCCATAATCAAATAATATAACGTGTTCTTTTCTGATATATTGATAGCATATCTCTCGTTAATTTTACAATATTTCTTCTCTTACATTAAATCAAATTTATTGTTGTGTTCCAGTGGATTTTTAACAGGGGGAACAACCTATCCTCTGCCCACTCTAGTGTGACTTTCTGAACTCTTGACTATCAATTTGCTATGACACAAATGACTGAGGAGTAAGATCTACCTGGAAATACTGTCACAAAATCCTTTATCTTGGAGCACAACTGAAGAGTGGAGAAAAAAATTCCAGGGGAGTAACAAAAACTGGTTTTTATCCAAACCAAAGGCCAAAGACAGCTTTGTAGGCAATGCTTTTTTTTTTTTTCAATAATGTATTTTAGAAATTGCATTAAAAAAATATGGTTAGTGTTGTATAGCATTGTCAGGCACTGGAAGGATAAGGAAGACCAGATTAAGGACTGCATATCCCATGTGGATGCAGACTGGCCCCTTTGTTAATCCACAGTTTTCTGTGCTCAGAAAAAGACAGGGTTTCTGTGGAAATGTGGTGACCTTACTAACTCTTGTGATGCAAGTACAAAGCAAATCTTTTCCTAACTTTCAAAAAAAGTCAAGGTGCTTGTCTTTAGAAGATACTGTTGTTATTCCATGTTACAACTCCTGGCCACTGTTCCTTCTGATTTTAAAAGACAGGGTTTCTGTGGAAATGTGGTGACCTTACTAACTCTTGTGATGCAAGTACAAAGCAAATCTTTTCCTAACTTTCAAAAAAAGTCAAGGTGCTTGTCTTTAGAAGATACTGTTGTTATTGTTCCTTCTGATTTTAAAGGTCATTTTGTTGGGAGAAATGCACTCGTTCCTTTCTTTCTACATCTGAACAACTTGAGATCTTCCAAAGTACACCTCAGAATTTCTTACACAAAGTTTGATCTCGGATCATATTGAGCTAGAATTCTAGTTTGCTTAGGAACCCGTTATGGTCAACAAATAGGCGCTTAAGAAAGATCGGAATTGTCCAGTGGTGGAACCTGTCTAGACTCTGCAGGCAATGGGGTGTAACTTTGTTCAGTAGTTAGATGGGAACAATCTACTGTGAGGTTCAGTATATGGGGTAGTGGAAAAGTCTGTATGTTGTTAAAAGTACTCATACATAGTTTTCATGATGGATCTCCAAACTGAAAGATGTCAGTATAGATTGGTAAATTAAGAGTAGTTTTTTACTGATGTATACATTCATTATGTATACATACACTCAAAAGGTGCTTGTGACAGATTTCAAAACAAATTTTCATCCTCTCATTTGGTGGTCTGGGTTTTTTTTGTTTTTTTTTTTTTTCCTTCTTCCCTGTGTTTATGATTCCCAATCTGATGGCAGCATGCGTTTCTTAACAGTTAATCCTTTCTCTGGGATTGTGAGATTGCAGAACCTTTTGACTTTACCAAGATAGCGTGAGATTTCTGTCATTTTCAAGATGTCTGCATGATGTTACTAAATCTTAATTAAGGTTTTTTTTTTTTCAAATAATGTAGTTTTTAAACAAGTTACTGATAAAGACATAGAAAAAAACCTAATTGCATGCCTCATGAATATTTACATTGTTTAGTGGATAGTTCAGTAAAACAGCTTAACTAGGAAGCAGGAAATAGATTTTCTTGTCTAGAGGGAAGATCCCCACCCTGACATTATCAAAATTATCGTTAAGTATTAATGATTTTTGTAATATTGGCCAACTAATCCACACCATAAGATTAATTTCTGGGGCAAATTTCCTGTTTTGAAAAATTCTTGCTTCTATGAAATACTGAAAACCACTTTATCTGTGTGACCTCTCCATCTCAAAAGAATCAGGTTAAAAACCTGTGCAGCCATTTCACAGATCTATTGGAAAAATGTTCCTTGTGAATTAGGTGTACAGTTGCATGTCTGATTTCCCATGTAACTGCAATTCATAACTATGAAAATTGAGTCCTAGCATCCTGTGAGCTAGACTGGCTGTGAAGGCACAGCTAGGAGGAAGTAAGAATTCTAGCTTTGTGTTTCTGTGTGCATTTATTGCTCGGGACTAGACGCTGACGTAAATAAGGGCACACTTTGCTACTTCTTCATCTGCAGCAGAAAGTCAACAGCAGTGCTTTGGAGCCGTGGCATTAGCCTTCTGGCTGGTGGCCACAGCAGCTGAGCCATCGAGAGCAGTGTTTCATGCTTGTGTGCTTGCATATTCCAGCAGCAGATTCCAAACATCTTTCTGTTCTTACACAACCAAAAGGAAGCAGGGCAGGAATTGCAATTCACAGGTGTGTCTCTGAGTCATAACATCTCTTGGGGCTACTGTGCAGCTTTCACATCAGTTTAGGCTCAGAACTGTGCCTGGTCTGAGAAGATGTTGGCTAGGAGTGCATGCGATGTACTGGTTCTTTTAGATATTATTTATTTATTTCACTCCATTCTGCATTGTGTTCACTTTCATTCTAATTAATTTGATCTTCAGTTTCTGTGGCTTAGCAGTTAAAACTTTGGCCATGTAAAATAAGTGACTATAAAACATTGGAAAAGATCACTCAGAATACAGCTGGTGGTAGACTTCACTTGGCATTTTACTCTGAAAACACAACATTATTTTTCTCTTTGCTGCCACTTGGCGGTATCTCATGGCTCTTAGGTCTTTTATCATTTGTAAAATGGTTCTGTTTGTACAGATACTCTTATCATGAATCATAAGAAAATTGTTTTACCCATATAAAATTGCATTAGACTACATCTATACTTCACTAAGAATAGTCATTGCTCTCGTCCACAAATAGGATGCTCCTGAACACGTTGCAGTGGATTTTCACTGTACTTCAAGGCAGTGTTATGAGGAGATGGCAATACAGAGGGCAAACAAACAGAAACAAGGCAGCATAGTTCAGCAGTTAACATTCAGTTTTTTCCTTTTTCTTTCTTAATATTTTCAAACTTTCACTGCAGAGCGTGTTATTAACCACTTGCAATACCATGATAGAGAAACTTATGATTCATGCCTTAAAATGCTCTAATTTCACAATACAGTCATCTGCAAGAGATAAAGGACATGTTTTTCCAATGCAATGCAGACAGCTGTGTGTCCATTCTGTCCCTGATTTAAACTGGCTGAATGCAAGTCATGTTTTGATGTTATGCTAAACCCAGGCTAATGCACTCTTTCTCTCAGTAGACTACATTCACTCATGTGCAGCCCCATTATAATCCATCCATATGGTTCTCAAACTGGAGCTGGCTCAAATCCAGTCAGCTTGGAGCACAGGTGTGACTGTCTGCACCTGAGAGATAAGCATTAGTTCAGGGGAATCTCTGATATGTGGCTGAACAGTTGTGATTTTAAGGAAGAGGGACAGAGAGTGTCTTGCACATACGCTAGCTAGTTCTGAAGCTAGCTAAAGGTCTTCAACGGCATCTTCCAACAGAAAATTGATCAAAGTTCTGAATCTGAGTTCAACAAAGAACAGAATATTTTAGTGTGTGGTTTTTTTAATGAGTCATCTCTGGTTTAATGTATACATATGTTCAATTCACAATAGATACTATAACCAAGTATGCATAGCCCCTGATTTCTACAGTAGCTAGGTGTGGTTGGCTGGGGTTTCACAGATGGATTGACGTAAATGAAATTAGTCTAGGTGTCACTTGATTCTATAGAACACCTGTAATTATTCACATTGCAATTTTAATATGAGTGTGTTACTATCAACCCCTTATAGCAAGTCAAAAGAAGTCTCAGGGAGAGGCTTTATTGAAAAGTTTTTGATTACAGACCGAGTTATTTTCCCACATTACATAAGTAAAATATGCTGTATGATTATTACAGCCTCATAAATCCTTAAAACTGATTTTTCTGCTTCATTTCTGCAGAAGCATTATAATTTTTGTCTTACTTAAATAGATCGTTTAAGAAATATGTCAAAGATGGGCTATGTTACAGTTTTCCTGCTGCTCTTCTTTCAAAGATCCTATTTCAGCACAGGACTAAAGCAGGTCTCTGAAGGTATTCTGGTACATGAAAATACTGCTGGGTCCTTTATAGGGATTTCCAGAAGCACATGGTTGTGAAAGCACATACATAATTTCCTTTGTATTAAAATAAAGCGATACTTAAATTATATAGAGGCTTTTCAGGCCCGTAACTTGGACCATGTATTTGTTTATCTGTAGATGCGTATCTATGTGTGCCTAAGGACTTCACTAAACCAAACCAACATGAACAGGCAACTCTCTGACTATGTACAATCATTTTGGTCCCAGCAGAATCTATACAATATGATGATCTGTTTCTTCTTTTCCTACATCCCTGTTAAACAAGATGTCTGAGGATACCTGAGCTCAGGGAAAGATTTGACAACCTCCCTGGGCAGTTACCATTCTTTGTTTCTCCTCCATTTCATAGCTGCCTATCTGCAACAGATCCAAAAGGTCTCATTTGAAGAAAGTTTATGAAAAACAGAGAGGGACTTAGATAATGTAACTAATTACAGAAACTCAGAAAGTTTACTTTTGTATATAGCGATTGCAACTATTTCTTGGCATAGCTTCTGTTCTGGAGAGTCTTGTTTTTATGAGGAACTGGAAGATTTGGCTGTGGTGTATTTGAGACGTTAGAGTGGCTCCTATCAGAGTATAAAAATGACATGTTTCTAAACATTTAAGCTTCAGCTACAGGCAAGCAGTTCATAGCATCAGCTATGAGGAAGGTGCTTTCTGTGTCTGGTAAGTCTTGTCCCCTAAATCAGCTAAAATGTATCTCTGGGGCTGTGACAATATTTCCATTAAAGCATGTGACCCAAAGTGCAATTGAATGAACTAAAATTCATTGTGCTGTTTTCTTTATTCTGTAGCACTTGTAGGTATGCCGAATGTACAGATACTCCTTTTGGTGTTATAATATAGAATCACTGGAAAACTGGTCAATAAAGATCTTCAGTGTGGGATTTATGTCATCTGTTTTTACCTGCTACGAACCATTTCGTTCAAACTTAGACTCCCTGGTCTGGTCCAAAGGACCTCTACTTTCATTATCAGATGTTCAGCTAAAAACTGGGATAAACTGTTCTCCGGTGTTGACTAACTTTTCAGCTGAGGAAGCCTAGACACCAAGCTTCAAAAATACCCCACCCTAGGTGTGCGTGCGTTTGGCTTTGTTCCTGTTCTGATCAGCCTCAAGTAATTTTCTGTATTTCTAGTAAATGGAGAGTAACTTGGAACATACAAGAAAAGCAATGTCTTACATCAGATAAAACCAATACAAAGATGAGGTACATCCTCACCTGCTCAATCCTTTTTCACCATAAACACTGGGGTGGTGAAATTAGAAGCAAAGTGAGTGGGGTTTGCAGGGCTTGAGAAGTCAGGACTAAGCCTTTGTGGATAACCTTGCCCAGGCCGGGGAATAATGGTGAAACTGCTGCCTGATTTTTAGGACACACATCTTGCAGATTCCCTTCCAAAAAGGTTCTTCTTGACTAAGTTTTACATGATGGAAAAGAAAAACAATCAAGACAAAAGTCCATGTTGCAGCTTTGGGAATTAATTTTTAAAACATTTCATTTCTAACTGTTGTTTTATTTTTACAGCTGCTTGCAGAAGACTGGCCCTTCGGAGTCGAAATGTGCAAATTAGTACCGTTCATTCAAAAGGCATCAGTGGGCATCACAGTGTTGAGTTTGTGTGCACTCAGTATAGATAGGTGAGACCCATTTTTTCATCAAACTCTGTAATTTCTTTCTAATATGGGTTTAGCTCAAATTTGCCTTTCCACTCAGCTAATAATAATACTAATAAGCTGAGTTTAAGCTAGATAAACCAGGCGGCTTTTCATATACTCTTAATTTGCAAATGTGTGCTGTTACTTTAGGTATCGAGCAGTTGCTTCTTGGAGTCGTATTAAAGGAATTGGAGTGCCAAAATGGACTGCTGTTGAAATTGTACTGATCTGGGTTATATCAGTGGTATTGGCTGTTCCAGAAGCTATTGCATTTGACATGATTACGATGGAGTACAGAGGAAAGGATCTTAGAATCTGCCTGCTTCACCCCACGCAGAAAACATCCTTTATGATGGTAAGACACTGATGTTTATAAAATGAGAGCTCTCTGGAACATTTCCTTGGGACTTCTCAGTGTTGTGTGGACTGTAGCGTGAACAAGTGTGTATGAACTGTAGGTGAACGAAGTGCTGACAAATTTGTGAAGTATATTGGTTAAAAAAAGAGCATCCAGAAATTTTCATCTTTTTGTGGGCTTTGAGAATATTACTGTCTTGTCTTGTTTTCTGATCTGTAGTGTAAGCATTATAGAGGTGCTTTTCAGGACAGCCTGACCGTTGGTTATAGTGTACTTTCCAAAATGCTCAGCATTCAACCCCTAACAATGCTTTTGTTTTCGTTTTCCTTCTAGTTTTACAAGCAAGCTAAAGACTGGTGGCTGTTTAGCTTTTACTTCTGTTTGCCACTGGCTATCACAGCCATTTTCTATACTCTTATGACCTGTGAGATGTTACGAAAGAAAAGTGGGATGCAGATCGCCTTAAATGACCACTTAAAACAGGTAAAAATTTATCCCTGACAACTCTGCTGACAGTAGAGAGGATGACAATCATACCTTTACTGACTTAACTTCCACATCACTATTCTGTTCTTGTATGATAACTTCAAGACTACTAGTGAGGAGAAGTTCCCTAATGGTGCTGCTGAACTCATATATATGTATATCTATATGTATCAGCCCTCAGAAACCTAAGATTTAAACTGACAATCACAAAACTGTTTTTTCCTTGTTTGGTGTTAATCCTTCAGGTTTTGTAGTTTTAATTCTTTGCAGTTATGAGAGCTGGGTATTTTGTGGTGAAAACTGTGCTGTAATCTGAAAGCTGGTGCTATAAAATTGTTAATTATTTTGAAGCAATTCCATGCTGAACAATAGTGAGGTTAGCAGTATATATTGGCAGAGCAAAGCACATTCCAAAATACATTCAAATTAATAGTGCACCAGACACAAACATAACACGTCACTAGAATTAAACTGCATTTGTACTATAATGTATATTTGTGCTCCTTTCCTCTTACCTCGTTAAAGCTGTCATTGAAACCTCTTGGGGCATTTAAAATAAAGACCTGAGATTAAAGCACAAGAAGATGCAATTAGAAACAAGCTGGTATTTGAAAGTGACTGGGAAGATGAATATGTTCTTCCTTTTAATTTAAATGTCTGTTTTCATGTCTTTGATTTTTCATATTATTAGCCATATTTTTTAACATTAGAGATACAGAGAATCAGTGCCAGACATGAACAATAGAAAAGATTAAGTATATATTCCAAGAAAATAAGGTATTTGACGTTATCCTAATTCATTTTTTGATAGGGGTTTTGTTTTGTTTATTAAACATTTGGAAGAACATTAGAAGACAACAAAAATCGAGAGAGACAGACAGAAACTATAACACTGTTCTGTCATCTAATTGTCTTTTTCAGAGACGTGAGGTGGCCAAAACTGTGTTCTGTCTGGTACTTGTTTTTGCCTTGTGTTGGCTCCCACTTCACTTAAGCAGAATATTGAAACTCACTATTTATGATCAGAAGGACCCCAACAGATGTGAACTTTTAAGGTGAGTCTGAAAAAGTAAAATGCCTGTGCACTGCTGGTGTTCTCCATAAGCATATCTGGATTTCCTAACGAACCAACTTATTCTGTGTGTCTGATGTTCTCCCTGCTTCTTCATCCAGGACACTGGTTTCACTCCATTAGCAGAGTCGGTAAATTATGAGGAATCCTATGAACCCAGGGCTTCTGTTCTGTTTGCCTGACTTCTCCCGCTCCCTTTTGGGACTGTCTCACTGTCTTGCAGCATTATGTGGGTGGAGGGGGGCTTTCTGTCCCTATTTTCTGTTTCAACAGAACAGCTAGTATTACATCTGTGAAGAAAGCCTCATTAATGTTTCCTTCCACAACTTAAGGTGGTTGGATCTTCTGAAATTACTTTTGTGGGAATGGCCTACTGATTCAAACTTTAGTATTGAGCTCAGTTTTGTGAGCTCCATGAGTTAATCCCGTTGATATAAGCCCCTTTACTATTATGTTTAAGTTAGTCTTGCTTGAGTGAAGCTGAGTCCAGTTTTAATAGTCGTAAACCTCTTCTAAGCCTTTTCAGGGAAAATGAAGTGTCTCAATTTAATTTCCACACAGCTTTTTTCTTGTGATGGACTACATTGGTATTAACATGGCTTCCCTGAATTCCTGCATCAATCCTATAGCTCTGTATTTGGTGAGCAAAAGATTCCAAAACTGCTTTAAGGTAAGAGACTGATGTGAGCTGCTCCTCTGATTAAAAGATCGTATCAGCAGTAAAATTAATTCTGTAACAGGCACAGAGTGTCTTAAATGGTGATTACATTTTATTTAAAATTTTAACTAGGTTGTGGTAGGTTTTCTCTCTCTCT
>NW_010400562.1:8027-29769 GCF_000710305.1 Buceros rhinoceros silvestris | reverse complement strand
GAAGCTACATAGAAAAGAATTAAGGATTCATAGGGACAAAAAAAGAAAGCAAAAGAGTAACATACAATAAAACCTCTTGGCACCATGCTAATCAGTGCTACATCACTTCCTGACTGGAGCTGGCACCTAGCCACTTCGAGAGCACTGACAAAGCAGACTTAGATGGTGCTGCAGAGATTCACGTAGCCATATCCTCTGCAATGCTGTGGGTGAGCGCTGACCCCAGATTTCCCTCATCCTGACTGAGCACTTAAATCAGTAGGCAGTTCTGTAAGGTAGAGGGTGCAAGCATCCGCTCGTCCCTTTCCAATGCCAATGTTTTGTGAGATAGACCTGTTTGTAGTTTTGCCTTGGTTTAAATGAATTGTCCTGGGCACTAATTCTCCATGCAGGATATGAAGCTTTGAATTGCATGTAGCAGCAGCAGTCTGTAGTACATCTAGTAAACGTTTGAACTGTGTGTATGTTTTCACCATTCTCCTTAGTTCTCTTTCTTCTCAAAAAAAATTCAACTAAATAGTAGCGTCTTACTTAGAAACTATAGATTACTGCACATACATTTTTTTTCCAAGAAAGATTGAGAGACGAGAGAAAACAGCAAAAGCAAAAATTAATACCAATACAATCTATGGCTATTTTTAACTGAGAACAAATTGATTGTATCCCATGTAAACAGTGGGCCTTTCAAAAAAGGACAACAAGGAATCTAATTTTATTTTCAGCCACTTTTAGAATTTCAGACCTGTCTCAAAGTGGTAAGTCTGTGGCCATTATTATGTATAACTCATTATAACTTTTCCTGCCCTCCACCGCTCAGGTTGGCTGCTCATGGGGTGTCCCAGAAGTTAGTGGCCACGTGAGCAATGCAGAGCTTAAGCTCGTTTCTTTGCTTACGCTGTAGTGCCAAAATGGCAGCTTACACACTTGATGTTTCTTACTGTACTGGTGAAGAAGGGCAGTGTTTCAGTGGGTCTTGCCACATGACAAAACAAAACTATGTAAAATGTTTATTCCTTTTATTTTAACAGTCATGCTTGTGTTGCTGGTGCCAATCCAAAGATCTGTTGTCCCTGGAGGAAAGGCAGTCCTGTTTAAAGTTCAAAGCTAATGATCACGGATATGATAATTTCCGCTCCAGTAACAAGTACAGCTCTTCATAAAACAAGCATGAAAGGTATATTCCCTTACATTAATGCCGGTGCCTTTTTAAATAAAAGTGGCAATTACTTTTAATGGGATGGTAATGTTTAGAAAAATGTAGTTTTGTGTTTGCACAAAAAAGAACATGAAAAAGAGAGTCATCCCAAAACTGTGTTGTGTTGAAAACTATGGACATTTGTAAAATCGTCATTTATGGAACGTGAAGAAAAGCATAGAAAGAACAAGTCATTGTTAGCACTTCAATACTTCTGAATCAGCACTTCCAATTGATCCCCACTTCCTGAACATTAACAATCATTTGTATTCGCTGTAACAGTTGTAGGAACTGATATCACGGTAATTACTAAGCAGTATAATATAACGTTAATTGGATCAAAGCCATTATTATGTATAACGCAATGTATTATCTTTTTATAAAGCAGATTAACCGCCATCACTATTGTGTGGGTTTTTTTAAAAGACGTGAAATACTTTGTAATAGAAGTTTAAATGTAAAGAAGTAGCATTTTTTTGTCAGGGGTGTTACAGAGGTAGTTAATGCAGTCAAATCAAAAGTGCATTTTGCTGATGATTGTTTTTAGCTATTACTGTTAGAAGGAACTTCCCAAGGCCTCTATAAATACCATTTTGTAACCACTGTGTGTCTTCAGTGCAGCACTTTGGGTATGGTCCATTTCACTGTTTCCACATTCCTCGTGTTTAACAACAGCAGACGAGAGAAAAACACAGCAAAAGCAAAAATTAATACCAATACAATCTATGGCTATTTTTAACTGAGAACAGATTGATTGTATCCCATGTAAACAGTGGGCCTTTCAAAAGCCTGACAGCTCTTTGCTTGAGATACTTTTGCAACAATTTACAACTGGTTTTGCAGTCCAAATGCTGTTTTGGGGCAAAATCCTTTAGAAATAGCAAGTATAAAAAATATATCCAACGAAAAGAGAGGGAGAATTTGAACTTCTATTTGCATTTAGATTTACATCTTCATAAAGAAAGTAATTCACAAACTGTACTTCTAGAGAACAGGATTATGTAGCACACTCATCTTGATACTGTTTTAAAATATGTTCTGCTTCCGTAGTTCCATATTTATGGGCTTAAGAAGATGTGTGATTAGTTTCTGCTTCTGTACATAGTTTAGTGAAGCATAATTAATTATAAAGTATTAAAATATGGGCAGGACCCTGTGAGAAAACAGAAAGATAAAGATACCTGTGGTAAACATGATGTGTGTTGCCGGGAGCAATGCACATTTTGTACATACATGACAGGTCATTCTTTGGCTTTTCATTTACTATGAATTTGTTACAGATGTCCCCAAAGACTTACTAACATAGTTTGTGCACTAAAGCATGAGTTTTTCAACAACAAATGTCATATAACAAGCTTTTATAAAAGATAACATTTTCAATAGGCATGAAGTTTTATTATAATAAAAATATTTATCAAATCTCAGGAATTTTTTTTTTATTATTTCCAAGTTTCACATTTAAAGATTTTTTTTTTTTTTACCTTTTTTCCCAATCCTGACTAACTTCAGATTTTTAAATAAAGTGCCTTAAATATGCTCAGGATGAAACCGGATTTCATTAAAACGTTCAGCTGATGTTACCTTAGATGGGTTTAATCTCATCTGACTTCAGGTAGCTATAGCTACCTTGCAGACAGCTAAAAACAAGAGAGGTGAACCCCTGTCAAAAGCTAGTATGTGTATGCTTGTATAATCAAGCCGAGGATCTATGCACATGCATTTGAGCATGGGCACGTGTGTGTTTGTGTGTGTGTGAGTATGCGTGCAAGTGTCTATGTTGTCTACCATTAGGTGGTTGTTACCATCAACCATGCAGCACATGCACCCAACTGCTACAATGCTGAACCTTTCTAAATATAAATCTATTTAAAGTTTTGTTCTTTACATTTTTACCTTTACATTCATGGTAACTTCTTTCTCACAGTAAGCCGTGAATATCACTTCACTTCACCCTGCCTGCATCTATTTCTGTAAAGGGCATTTCATCTGTTGAGGATGATTAATCAGTTAAATCCTAAGTTTGATACTGATCAGTGTTATTTTCCTCCAGTTATATCATTACAATATGTATATTGTACATGTATATTATTGGGTTTTTAATTTAAAATATAGCTGTTGTACTGCCAAATGTGTAACATGTTTTTCATTTTTTCCTGGAGTATTCCTTTCCTAAGACAAGTCCTGCTAAGTCAGACATTTAGGTTTTGCAAATAAAGAGCATAGTGCCCACTTCTTTGGAGTTAATGTATATGTATTAGTAGACTTGTCTTTTTTTCAGTATTTTTCGAAGCAGTATTACTGAAACCGTTATTTCCCATAATAAAAATTTTCAAAACTTCTGCTCTCATACAATTAAAAAAATACACAGAAGAGCTCCAGTGCATCTGTATTCTAGCTAAGATTATATCTCTTAATACTGAAGACAGCGTTTTCTAAAGTCTCAGTACAGATCTATTCCTCCATCCACTGAAACCGGTGGAAGTTTAACCATTCAATTCGGCTGGAGCAGAATTAGGGCACAGCAATAGCTCTTTAAAAAATCTGGCTGACATTTGCTACCTTGAATAATAAAGAAAAGCTAAAAGCTAAATTCTCTTTTTTTTTGACAAAGGAGTTGTCTAGAAAAGTCAGGAAAAGAGGATAAAGTCTGCTCTTGGGGAAAAGCAGACAGTCTGAGGCTCTCTAATACTCAAACAGGGTGGTCAAAGGTAGCAGAACAACTGCACAGTGTCACATGCATCTGTATAGGAGTTTGATGTGCTTGCCCAGGGTGGTGTGGCACACGAAGAGTCGTCTGTCCTGATGGCCTGAAGAGTGCACACAGAATGGCTTGAGATGAAAAAAATAAACTTGTAAGAAACTATGTCACATCTCTGTGTTTTGGCCTTCAGGTAGTAGCTAGATTTTACTTCCCCAGCTTGTCTGAATCCTGCCTGCACACAGGTCTCTCTGCGTTAAGAGAGGGTATTTCAGACTGGATGGACTGAACCGATACACTGGTACTACACCTCAGAGAATCAAATGCAAAATTTGATGGTTGTGGAGCATCTGCTGTGAGCTGTGGCATTTCACTGTCCAGAACAGCTCTTAATCCACACACGGTTGGCTTAGAGAATATAGCATGTACTGAAATAATGTTAAAAGAATTTTTAAAAAATTGTTCTGTATGGCCGTGCAAAATAATTCTATATTTCATTTTCTGTGGTCACTTAAAATAGCAACTTCTGTGGTTCAGACACTGTAAATGTACTAAATTACCAATAAAATGTTTGTAATTTTGATTCATTACAAAATGACATCTGACCTTTTTTTTCCTAGGGGTCCCATTTACTTATTAAACACTGGCAGGGCTATAAAAAAGAATTCAGCAGTTCAGAACTAAAAATCACAAGTTTTTGAGTGGGGTAGTTTTATGTAGCTGAGAACTGGAAAAAGTTCAGATTGCACATGTGTTGCAAAATTGTCTGATGTTTGTTGGAACAATCAGTCGTGCCTATCTTTGCTCTGTTTGGTTTTGCTCAAAATGTCAGTTGCAATCTCTTCTCTACACACCCATATATAGTCACAAATCCTCCTCCTGTGTTAGGGACATCACAAATAAAAGACATGAAACTCTTAGTTCATTAGTTTAGAAGTGCGTGCACTCAGTGTTGGAATATGCCTCATGAAAACCGTCATCCCTTTGTGTGCTGACAGTATAATTTTGTGCGTATTTCAGTTTACTTTTTTTTAAAGCAGTGAAAAACAGTATCAGACTGTATCTGGTCAACTTTATATGCTTGCGGTATCTGTACATCCCAAAATGTGTTTGCTGCTGCTGCTGTTTTATTCCAGATAGTTAAGCTTCCTTCTGCTTAGTTGGTAGCCTACTGCATCCATATAGATTTGTCTTTTTTCATGGTCCCAGGACCTTTAGCACATAGTTTCAGGTTTCCTATGCCTGGAGCAGAAGCGCCTGTAGAGATATCTCATCTTGTAAGTAAGTATTCTACTCAATGTCTCTCAAGACCTCTTCCTTTCCCTTCATCTTTGGTCCTTGCTGGTCTGAAGTCTTCACCAACCACTCATTACAAATAAGCATTTTTTTTCATATTTCTTTTGGAATCCTACAGCTTTTTTACAGGTAGGCCATAGTCTTCACAGACCAACTAATCTACTCCCTTGCCACAGTTCACTTTTCTAAATATTGGTCTCATCCTCTACTGCAGACTTGGCTCTTTCATTTAGGGTATTAACTGCAGCTTGCTGTCACTTTTCTAAACGCACTAGAACTTACACTGTAACGTGGATATACGTGTAGCTTAAGTTCTTCAAACACTTAACTCACACTGCAGCCGGTCTTGAGAAGAGTAGATTTGGAACTCTCCTGTTGGTGGAGCAGGATAGTCCAACTGCAACCTGTGGCTGGGTCTGGTCCATAAAGTGGTTCGCTGTCTACTGCAGCTTGTGCAGCTTGCTGCTCAGACTGTCATGTTCTTGTAGTCTGCTCAAGAAGGCCTAAGAGTTCTCCGTGTGCGCTTCTGTTCAGATTTCTAATCCAAGTTGCTGAACAGGTGTCCATATCAGAAGACCAAGGGAGACAAAAGGATTCAAAATTAGTCTTTTACATTCTGCTGGTTGTCTTTCTTCTCAGTCAGCAGCAGTAAGATTACTGTATTACATAGCACTAGTGATCACGTGGTTTATTTGCTTGCAATTGCTAACTTAAAAGTACCTTCATTAAATAAAACCCTGGCATCTGTTTGGTCTTGACAGTCTAAGTAATCACTTAGCTGTGATTTCACACGTGAAAAGGTACACCCCCCTCTGCCCTGTTTCCTTCTCTTGAAAAAGAAAGCCGTCACTTAGAAAGAACACTCTACTGTAATTAAAAGTAAAACCTTTAGAAATTGGTATTTTACCTTCGTACTCAGTATCCTAAACCGCCACAAAATCTCTGTAACAAGCCAAAGATGTCCTGATTGTGGGAAGTAGTATCTGGAATGAATTTTACTATAGTCATGTGGTAACTAGCTGGATTTTACAGCTCAGCAGGGAACTATGTATATTACAGCATGTGAGGCCACATCAAAATTTTTGAAACCATAATATGGAAAATACTACATTAATATCTAGATGATGCTTGTTAGTGGATATCTACTATTATAACTAGAGCGTTGCCATAAAACTTGCCATCTTCAGTAGCCACCCTAGAAGAGTGTCCTTCTAGTGGGAGCCAAAGCCCAGTAAAACCTGAAAGGAAACCCTGGTGAGGAATTGGGGTAACCGTACATTCTTCACAAACCACATTCTCCAACACTTGCTTCTACTTGTTTTGTTCTTGGGGGAGCAGGATGGGGGGAAGCATTTGTTGCCCTTTTACCTTTTCATGACCGTCAGTTTGCATTAGTGGCTCCCAAGTCTGGTTACCCTGAAGAAATAGGTCAACAGTGAAATGGAGGGAGTCAGATGATGTCTCTCTTTTGAAGGTACCAGGAAAAAAAGAATAATAACAAATCCCCTGGATGCTCACATCTTCACAAGAAGGACGAGTTCAACACATGTCCAGCCTTTGCAGGGGCAGGAGAGAAACGTGCCGAGCTATTAAAAAACAAACCTGGTGCATTTGGTTAAGTTTTAGTTGGAACTGCAAACTGGATTATTTGTTTTGACGAAACTAAACTGGAAAAAGCATTATAATTGCTAATGGGTGTTCTCCGGACCAGACCGGCAGACTGGAGTGTGCCAAAGGTATAGGGAGCTTTCCCCTGAAAACCGCCTGCAGCAGGTAGCGTGTCCTACAGATTTGTCCCCATTGGTTTTCTTGATTTACTAGCATAGAGGCAGCGTGAAGGGTTCACTTCTGCTGTATTCCAGTATCTGGCACCTGCAGTAACCAGACACATACTCTTAATGCATATTTATACATATACATAGATATATATACATATGTCTTTATATGTTTACACCTCTATACAAATAAAATATATTGCATATTATGTAATATATATTGTGTGATATACAGAATATTTTTCATTAGTTTTGTCTGGAAAAGTTGTTCCAATAAAATGAAGCATTTTTACAAAACCAGATAAATCTGAACAAAAATTAGCCCACTGTCATATTTTTAAAAAAAAACAACAAAACCCCCACAACTTTTAGCATGTTCTATCACTTTGATCTCATATTTTGAATTTTAAGGGGTTTTTAATATATTTTGGATCAATTTTGCATTAGTTCATGCCATAGTGTGAGTAATGTAAACTATGTATGTCACACATGTAAACTATGAATGCCTGCCTAACTATTGGACCAGTCTATTGCATTTTTGAATTTTGTGTTCATAAGTATTAGTTGTAAAAGCCACTGAGCACCGACAGAAATATTTTTGTTGTTTTCTGACTTGGATATCAATTCATAATAGTAAAAGTCTCAAATACTGACAAATCATGCAGTACTCACAATGAATATCAAAATTATGTAATTATGTATAAAAATTTTAAGTGGTATTCTTATGAATATTCAGGTGTATGCCTGAAGTTCCAAAAAGAAATGGTTATGAAATAATTTTCTAACTTCGTTACTTCAATAATTGGTAATTTAAGTATTTCATAATTTGGAATTTGTAACTTTTACGACCATTTTATGATAACAGAAAAGCTTTCCACCCTCCCACCCAAATATTTTACAACTTTGTATTTTGATAGGAGATGGGAACAGGCTGTGAAATGTGAAATGAACAATGAAATTGATATTTCAACCACCTCCTTAGGTTATAAAGATACTCTCTGTAGGAGAAACCACTAAAATTCTCTTGTTAAATTTGTTTAGCCAAGTTCCATGTTAAAGAGCAGACAGACAAAGAATATGGCAAATTCTAATATTTGCAACTCATTATTTATTATCATGGATCCATTTGATCTTTGTAAAATGCTCATACCTAAGCTGAGGTACTTCACTTACAAATGTCTTCAACAGAAAGATAATGTGTCACAAATAGGTGAGGTCACTTGGTATGTTTTTGCATATATATGTAATTTATGTGAGAGAATTTAATAAATTATTTTTTAGTTGACTGAAAAAGAATAAATTGATATTGTAAAATTAATATACAAGTCAAATGTATGTAAAATACTCTATTTACCTATGCATATATGCTTTTTTATCTGTGTGAGTACATACGTACTCAAATATACATACATTGTATAAGCTAAAACATTGGTCACAGTAAAAGAAGCAGAAAAAACTAGAGAAGGTAAAGTTGGGAGTAAAAATGCCAGAAATTACTAGTATATATGATTTGTTGAGACTTCCAATGAACTTTTATCTATTCAAGATCTTACAGCTTTCACAGAAATAAACAAGTTTTCCACCTATTAAAGGTCTGACCGTTGATTACTCCAGTCTTTCTGATGAGCTGTAAAACTCAGAGCACAATCACGTTTCACGGCACTCTTGAGCAGGATTGCCAACTGTGGGCTCCTGGCCAAATTCCAATTTAAATAATTGCAATCTGCTTCCCCTGTTCCTCTCTCCTGCTATCAGCTGCAGCATGGTTTAGAAGAGCATACTGCCCCGTTCTGCAGTTTCACACTTTGCGTGGAGACATCTGCACCGTCTCACACTAGAGGTATCTGCATTTCAATGCTAGAAAGTGGGAGCCTTCCAAATCCTCTGTCAGTTTGTAGATATTTGGGGGTGTTTCAGAATGAAGAGCAGAATTTAAATGTAAAACCAGTATCTTAACACTCGGAGTTTCTTCCAGTACACGTCAACTCGATGTTAAGTGGATCTAAATCATTCATTTTTTTACTGACTCTGTTAAGGAGTTTTATAAATACACATTTTAAAACGCTTTTAAATCTTTGTGTATCTTTTATTTGTATAGTTAGAAAGATTTATTACGATCTGGAATCCATTAAATTGTGCTCAAGTACTTTGAATAGGCATTAGGCTTGTCTACAAGGTTGAGTGTAGAAAGCCAGGAGCTGCAGAGCTCAGTGTGCGCTAAGCTCAGGCTGAGATTTTTGCATCGCTCCCAGAGCAGACGACCAGGCCAACTTCTATTCAACTTGGATCTTGGGTAGAGTGAAGTAGTGTCAGTCTGCTTCCATCCAGACAGGTGAATCGTAAGTGATGTGTATCTGCTTACTAAGGCAAGACTAAGTGTTTGAACCATTGGAGTGTTCAAGTATAACAAGCTTGAAAACATTCATTAGCTTATCAAAAGAAAAAAAAGTTTGTTTCTATTCAGAAATTTCAGAAATCCCAGAGGAAAACAAAGTATTTTGCAACCAGTGACACTGGTGAAGTAAAAGATGGCTTGTAGGTGAACTGGATTTGATTGTATTCATTTGAAAGGATCAGTGAAGGACTGGCAGTCTTGGTTTTAAGGTATTTCATTACTTAAATGGACTTTTGGAGCATCTGACAGGTAAAGAGCGGCTGAGAGAGCTGGGACTGCTTAAGCTGGTGAAGAGAAGGCTCAGGGAGGATCTCATTGACATGTATAAATACCTGATGGGAAGGGGGCACAAACTGAAATACAGGAAATTTCATTTGTAAGAAAAACTTTCCTTAGTGGAAAACTGGAACAGGTTGCTCAGAGAGGCTGTGAAGCCTCCATCCTTGGAGACAGCTAAAACCTGATGGGGCACAGCCCTGAACACCTTAGGTCACCTATAGGTCACCTGCTTGAAGGAGGGCAATGAAAATAGGTGATCTCAAAAGGTCTCTGCCAACTTCGATAATTCTGTGATTCAAATCTAATCCTCTATTCGATCAAGTATGTAATTCCTATCCGAACCTGGAAAAGGTGTCACTGTTGGAGAAGGGGCATATGATCGGACAGACAGACAGTTGAGACCTTTAGGAGAAAGTGCCCTTACCTGTTCCTATTTCAATGCTCATCAAGTCTATTCGTTAGCCACTTTTCTTTGTCTAAAAAGATACTAGGAGATTATAGATGAAGAACTGAAGTTTTAATGTGTAGCATTAAGAACAGATGTACTTTAGACGAAAAGAGTCAGTGGACGTTTTGGAAGGCTTGTCTCACAATGCACCAAAACTGACTTCCTTCTGAACATCTGAAGTCAATGGAAGGTTGCCAGACAAAGAGGTGATGATGTGTAAGAGAACTGACAGGGCTTTCTCAGAAAAGGCCCTTCAGGGCTGTAATTTTTTTAAGGGTACCATAGGAAAGCTATGCTCTAGCTGACATTGATTTTATGAGAGATGAACAAGTTGAATTCCACTGAGTGATTTATTGTACTTATTTTATTTTATTGTGGGCAAATGCATGTCAAGTATAGTGCCAATAATGCTAGGTAGGTATGTTTACTTCTTAGTTTAAATACACAAAGTCTGCGCATCTTCTTTCCGTAGACTCCAGCATATCTGAGGTTTGTCTACCCTTTTATATCCTTCAACAGGGATTAAATTATGATTGTATCTCTCATTGCTTTAACTCGTATAGTAAATATAAAGCCATGATGCCTCAAGATTTTCTTCTAAACAAATTTCTTCTATAACCTGATTGAATAAGATGAACCTAATGCATCTTTTGGAGCTTGAGAAGCCAAAAATATCTTACGTGTAAGGTAACACTAGTGATAATGTATATACTTTCCTCCATTTTGTCCCATTAACAATTGTATGCATTTAGAGTGACCTTGAAGTACTAGTAATTCTGTTGTTCAGAAATGCTGGATTTTGCTGGCCTTCTTGAAAAGCAGGAAGGAAGTTGTGTAACACACATCACATATATACAGATGTCAAGTACAGTTAATGAAGATAAGCAGATGCATTCCTTAATAGTAATTAAACAAGAGGAGGGAACATGTTGTCCACTCGATTAAGAATTTTCTTTTTAAGGCTCACTGCCTGATAATGCATGTCAGTTCCTTCACCTCATTTATACCAATATGCTTTTAAAATGATTCCTTAAAATATATACCACATTAGAAACCCACCAGACTTCTCTGTAATACAGGATTATAGATTTGCAGCTCCAACTGCAAAGTACTTAAGGTTGTGACTTTTTTGTTGAAACAGGAACACAGTAGACACTGACAAATTACTACACAATATTTGAAAGATATTAAAGTTATTTATTTCACACTGGAAATCTACAAAATATTTATCGTACATATGACTCTTCTTTCAATGTGTCCCAGAACGAGATACTTCTCTTTGTACAATGGTATGTTAAATAATCTTTACACATTGATCTGTTACCACCTGCTGATCTTTTCTGCTGTTAGCAGTCTACTCTAGCCTTTATAAAACTTCACACTGTTAATTGTGGACCACCTTACTGGTCTCTTATTCATCAAGATAGTTTTGAATTCTAATACCATACTCCAGTGTACTTCCATATTCTGTTTCATATGCAATTCATTAAGTGCATATTATAAATAATCAATCCAAGTCAATTGTAAAAGTACTGGACAAATCCATGTCCACAAATCATCCTTGCGATGAACATCAAGTGTTACTCGAAATGATCTACCAACTTGATAGACATGGCTCTATTTAAGGACGGTTTTAAAACCGAGTTTAGAACAACCTTATAGTGATTACATTTTAAATAAATCTTCAGTGTGTTCATGAGGATACCATATGAGACAAGGTCAAAAGTCTTGGAAAACTCAGTCTAAGCTCTAAGCTAGCCAGTTCTTATTTCTGTCTCATGTAAATCAAATAGAGCATTGCTCCAACCACCACTGCATATATAAGGTCTCTTCATGCTGTTACCAAGTGACACTGTGGTGCCTTCTGACAAAACTACTTTCCTACTCTCAGTTTGGGCAATGGGTTGTGAGACACAACAACAGGAGAGGAATGGAAATGTAATCCTATGGCTGCAGTGGCTATCCCAGAAGGACACCTCTTTTAAAGAGCTGTCCTCTGGGATTTCCCTTTCTCTGAAACAGAAGACAACAGAAGACAACAGAAGACAACAGAAGACAACAGAAGCAGAATTAGTGTCCTTATCACAGCTACTGCTTTGAGCACAGTCGACTGGGGATTCTGGGACTGAAGAAATCATCATCATCATCATCATCATCATCATCATCATCATCATCATCATCATCATCATCATCATCATCAAACCTCACAAGGGCACACAAGCTCTTTTCCCGTGACAAGGGGGTGCCCGTGAAAGAGGGAACTGAAGAAATAGCTTCTTGTTCATGTGCAAGGGACAAGATCCACAATGCTGAACTAAGTAACATTCAAAGGAGCTGTGTTCAGGGAAGGGAAGGGACCTTGGAAATCTTTCCTTGGGGCTGTGACATGGGCAGCTCACTCAGCTGCTGAAAATACAACAGAAACTCTCTTGAAGAAAAAAGACAGCAGGAACATTTTCTGATGCAGCTAGTTGCTGTGTAAATTATATCCTGTATGTAGCTCATGGTGCTCAGGTTTTAGAAGGCACAGCAGCCCTTGCTGCCATGGCACATGGACTCTTATATAGCACAAAAACCACTTTGGGGTGACAGAGGATTTCTTGATGGCATTCTACTGCCACATGTCTGTTAGATATGTCTTGGGCACTATGTGATTTGTGGACTTCATAGGTTCACACATTAGTATTTCCGTCAGACATTGCAGGACACTTCAAATGGAGATGGATTTAGTTTCTTTCAAAACTTATCTACTTTGAAACCACTGAAATTGCTCTAAGAACCAAACCAAATCCCAGCAAGGGAAGAAAATCTAGTGTTATATTTCAAAACCCACGCTACTGCTCTGAACAAAACTGCTGTAGACAGACAGAAGCACTTACTTCAGGAAGTAGGCACCTAAAACTTAGATACAGATTACTCCCTTAGCCTACCTTCATGTAATCCACGTATTCTTTCACTGTTCTTATACCCATCCTCAGCTTTCTGTACTTTTCAGATTATTGAACTGTTTCTACGCTTGCATTCAGCTAAGAGCTGTAAGTTTAATTCTGAGTTTTCATTGCATATTTATGTAGTGGGCTTGTTTATTTGGGGAAAGCTTTTTAGATAGACATTGAAAGTTCCAAGTGACTATAATATCTAGCAAACCCTAGATTTAAGGGTTTAAGGCAGAATACATAATATACACCCAGAGCCCACACAGGTATCATGGAATCAGAGAATTCCAGAGATGAGATCCAGTAATGGAAATAATTACTTGCGTGTTGCAAATATTTGAGTAAATAAAGTGAGAGACATTCTGGTGCAATGACTCACCTGCTGACTGAGATGATAAACACAGTTACACACAAATGAAAAGGCTTCCATTAGATTTTTGTTACGTCACAGTTTTTCAAAGAAGAGTTATCCATTTTCTTGTCATCTATTTCCTTTCTCAGTATAAATAACGTCACAATAAAACCTCTGTTCAATGTTTCTCATTAAATGATACAAGTAGGAACATCACACACGTCAGAGCCAAAAAACAGCTAAGAAAACCAGGAATAGTGTGTCATAGTGTGGTTAATACGTTAAGGGAACTAGACACCCTGTAATGTCTCAGCTATCACCGGTGTCTGCATACATAAATCAGTTTAAAATATCACACTGAATCTTACAGTAATGACTTTACCTTCATTAAAGAGAGGATATAAGAACCAATTTTTTTTTAGTACACGAAAATGTACTTGCTTAGGGTCTGTTTTGCGCTGTACATGCATCAAACATAGTTTGCACAGAGACAGCTCCGCATAGTGATGTTACCACGGATGACTGATTGGCCCTTGTGCATGACATGGTTAATTAGCCTGAGCTCATTACCAGAACACCACCACTGTACTGCTTATCAGATCTAAGGTAGCATCATTCCTGTGTCATGCCATATAGGTACAGATGCCAGCTCTCAGGGCACAGTGGAGAATGGACATATCCATATACTCATTGATAAAGGGCAGAGGGGCTCAAACACCGTTACGTAGTCTGACCCCCTCCATGATAGAATCCACAGTCTTTCACAGGGTAATTTCTGCTTCAGAATAAGTAGTCCCCTTGAAAATTAAAACTTGTCTTTAGAGAAATGTCCAATCTAGATTTAAAAACTGCCAGTGATGCTAAATTCAGTCAAAGTGATGGATTGTTAAGGGGAAAAAAGTGCTTTCTTTTTTATTTGAATTTTTAGCTTCACCTTCTTGACTGAGGAGCTTGTCAGACTTCTGACTGCTGGACTGAACAGCTTTTTGCTATCTGTCCTGCTTTTGTGTACCGTGACCTGTTATTCTTGAGTCATGGAGTTGATAAGCTAAGTAGATTGAACTCCTGGAGACTTTCCAGGTCTTTAATATTCCCATGGCTTTTCTTTGACCCTTCTCCAAATTATTCACATCCATCATGAATTCTGAGCATTATATCTGGACACAGTATTCCAGTAGCAGTTGCTCTCTGCCAAATGCAGCAATGACTTAACCTTCCACTCCCGTCCAGTGGATACACCTAAGGGAAGGATTTGCCTTTTTCTGTCCATGTGGTCTCAGTAAAGATTTATAATATGCCTTCTTCAGAATCATTATTTTATGGGAAAGTCCTCTCGCCTCTTTTTATGGCTTACATTGTTGTTCTTATATGTTAGACCCTCTGTTTGACTATACAGAAGCATCATTTGTTTTATCTATTCTTGCTAATCCAGTGTCCCTGGACACTCTTTATCACTGCTCTTCTTAATTTTTCACTCCTGGTGTCTGTGTGCTATCACCAAATTTCGTCAACACAAAACGTTATGTCCCTTTCTGCAGCCATTGGTAAAAATTCTCAATGACAAAGAGGCAAAAATAGTACCTCTGGCATCTCACGAAAAACATAGTTAATCAAACAAGGCACAGGCACACTCTCATTTACAATTGCATATGGAGATAAAGCTTTTCATCAGTGTAATATATGCTACGTTGAAGTGCTTTTCTGTAGTGAGTTAATGAAGATGTTATGCAGTGCCAAGTCAAACCTTTACCAGAAGTCTCTCAGTTCTCCAAACAAAGTTGGATCTTCATTCAAAATATTCAGTAACTTTGCAAACATCTATTTATTTTGATTTCATTGATTGAAATTAATGATATTAACTTTTCCTAATATTTATTAATCAGGATATGCAAACTCATCCATTATTTGGTCTAATACTCTGGTCTGGCTGCCAGGCCTGCATTATCCAGGTCTGGTTTTTCATCCATTTTCAGTTTTAAAATAATAGCACAGTGTTAGCTCCTCTCCAGTACCCCTGAAAATTCCAAAACGTCTTGAAAAGAAACACCAGAGGCTCTTTATGCTAATCTCAGCACTAATCTTGACAAGGTTTTGGTTGTATTATTTGAACTGCTAGCTTAAAATCCTGCGACGTCTTGCACCTGCTAGTTATCCTTAGTACTGCTGGAGGATATTAAATCATCATCACTCAACAGGAAGACATAATTATTTTTTATCCCCAGTGCATAATACAGAACCGAAACACTTATGGAATGCTTCTGCCTTTTCTGTGTCAGCCATTGCAGTTCTGTTAGGGTCATCAAGCCTTTATTGTTGTCAGTGCTGGTTTTGGATCTACTCAGAAAATACTTTACCCAGGCAGTTACAGGCTTCCTTTTCCAATCCTTAATCTTCTTTCATTAATTGTCTTTATGTGCTGTTCGCTGCTCTCACTCATAAATATGTTTTCTCTTTTTATTATTAGTTCTGCCCTCATTTCTCTTATATCCAGACTGCTTCTTTTCTTAGATACCATCCTCTGTCTTCTTTGGAGAACTGGAGCGTTTTCAACATCTAGCAAAATATTTCTAAGCAGGTCATATCATACATATTTCTTTTCATACTATTTGTTCTGGTTTGAGCTGAAGCTTCCTTGTTTTGGGAAATGGACAAATAGAATTATTCCATGCAGTACAATAATTCCTCATGTAATTGGTTAAGGGGGTCAGGTGAATGTAACGTGACGTCGGGAGCCTTTAAAAGCAGCAGGCTGGGGGAGTGTCGCTCTCTCGGACTCCGGACGGCTACACGGAAGGAGAGCTCCTGCGAATCTGCTGGCCCGAATAGGCCTGACTAGGCCCGGCTAGGCCCGACCTGTCGAACGACCAGGCCCGAGACCTGAGGGCCTACATCCCCCAATCGCTGAGGATCACAGACTGTGAACTGTTACTGCCATGAGTCTCGTCTGAAAATCGGGTGAAATATTCGGACTCCCCGCTGTTCTGTACAGAGAGTTTTTTTTTCCTGCAGTTTTCTCGCTGTGCGGGGTTTCTCCCCCCACTGTCTCGCCGCAAGGAGGATTCTGCTTTCTCTGTCTGCAGCTGCAGAGTCTTCACTCCCACCTCGCTGCTGGGTGTCTGCCAAGAGCATTGACCTGGAACAGGACTGTTAAGAACTGTGGTTATCTAAGTCCTCTCTTCTTCATTTTTTTCCCTCTTTCTCGGTTTGTGAATATGTATAGTAGTGAATAGTTGTGTGGATTTATTGTTTATTAAAAGTTTGTTTCAGTTTCCCAAATGCAGACCGAGGTGTGAATTTCCTCTTTCTCCTTTAGACTCTTAAAGGAATTCGAGGAGTTATTACCTCGGTCCCTCGACCCTTAACACTATTTCTTCTAACTGTATATGTGTATCATACTAAATGATAAAATACAGTACTGTGCATACAACCAAGAGATGTCGGCTGGATGGTAAAGACTGTTACTCTCAGATGAAACAACCAGGCATCCTGCCACTTCAGTCATCTGGCAATGGACCAGCATAGGTTTAGTCAGAGCAAAGAAACAAAAGAATCTACGTACCATCGCTTTGTACAGAAAGTGGTGGAAGTATCCCCATCACCACACAGCAGTACCACCATCTTGTAAGCAGACAAAGACGTACAGAAAAGTTGTGCTAAGAGTGAGGAATTAAAATCACAGATCCATGGCATTCAACAGCTACATTCGTAATAGCATACACAAGACCAGGGTCAGACATGAAAACAATTTTTATTTCCATTAAAAGGTAGTCGCAGTCTTTGGCAGTCTTTTTAATAAAACATACTCTTTGTGCAAGCTTAAAACATGCTTTCACCTCTGTAAGAAATAAATGGCAACTTTCTTATTTAGATTTATTGCCTGCTTTAAAGCAATGAGAGGAAGCAACAAAAAAGAAAAATATCTCATACAGAAGTTGGGTGTTTTTATTATTTTGGTTGTGTTAAAAAGATGCTTTTAGTGTGCGTGTTTGGACACATGTCTGAAGGCTACAACTTACCTTGCTGTCTGATACCAGGAAAGGACTCGGTGTCATAGCGTTCTTTTTCTTGGCTCCACATATTTAGGCTGCCAGAATATACGTTTCCTGTAGTACCTCCACAAATATAACTTCAAGGGTTACAAATCCAAGATGTCCTTTTGATGTGTGACACCAGCATTCATCCATTTTTTTTTTTATCCTTTCATGACAACTTGTTTTCTCAGCACCAGCTTCATGGCAGACTGGCATGGCGACAGAGCCCAGATGCACCAGGTGGAATTCATCTGTCTGCAGTACAGATACCTACATTTGGATAGTCATTCTAGGTTTGCTTTTTAGTCAGCAGAGAAAAAGAGACATCCTCAGATTGAGGTCCATTTTACCAACAGTGAGGTTTATACTTTAGAAGTGACGGGAGTTCAGATGTAGCTTTGTTTATACATTGGATTTTTTAAACATGAGATTAAGTTTAAAATCATGCAAAAATTCCAAAACTAAGATCAGACTCTTCACCACAATTTTAAAAAGTAAAATTTTCTGAAACATTTGTATTTTCCTTCTCACACCGCCAGCTATAGTGAAGTATGCCTCAAATTTGCAGCTTCAGCATTTAAAGTCCTAATATCACAACTTTTTTTCAACCTGGAATGTTTTATTTTGAAAAAAGGCCTCGTGGACCCCTCCTGCACTCTCTTTGTCCATGCAGCCTATCACTTTATCATAGAGGGCAATCAGACTTGATCAGGCACGATTTACCCTTGGCAAATCACATTCTCGTCCTCCGTCTGCCTGGAAATGGCCTCCAGGAGGATTTGCTCCATAACTTTCCCATGGGCTGGACTGTAGTCTTCCGGGTCCTCTTTCTTGCACTTTCTGAAGACGTAGTTGGCATTTGTTCTTCTAATGTCTTCAGAAACCTTTAGTACTCTCTGCTGAGGAGCGACACAATAATGTAAACCAGCTCCCTCAGCAATCTTCCAGGCCCATGGTCTTCTAAATGTCCACTTTGCTTAAGTGGTCTCTAATTCCAGCACCATCTACCACAGGTAAAGTTTCTCTCCCTCAGACTCTGCCACAGAGATGCAGGAAGCCTGAAGGCAGAACTTGTGGGTAAGAACCAAGGCAAAACAGACACCGAGCCAATCTTTCTTTTCTACATCCTTCATCATCAAGTTACCCATCACATTCAGCAGTGGATCCGCATTTGCGTTGATCTTCCTTTTACTCCCAATGTACTTACAGAAGTTCCTCTTGCTGCCTTTCCTATCACTCATCAGTTCAAACCCCAGGCAGGCTTTAGGTTTCCTCACTTCAACTCTTCAAGCTCAAGCAGTCCTTTCCATACTCCTTATTCCATTTCTGCTTCCATTTCCTAAGTATTTTCGTTTTGTGTTTGAGCTTGGTCAGGAGTTCCCTGTTCAGCCAAGCTGGCTGCCTGCCACGCTTGCTGTTTCCTGCACAACTGGATGGTCCTCTTGTGCTTTGAGTAGTTGTCCCTGGAGATCACTGCCCCGTCCTGTGCCTTTGAGCGAGGGCTTGCTACGGAAGGCACTGCCTAAGATTTTAGCATTTCTACGATTCTGCTAGAAGAACAGTTTATATTAGTGTTTCCTAATTCACTTCAGACAAAGCAAACCAAGTGAACTGCTTAAACTAAGGAAATCAGTCGAAGTAATTTTTCCTGAAATGAGTAAAGGAATATCCACGAATCACTTTACTGGCTGGATATAGGGCAGTAATTGGCATAAAGGTGGTAACAAACAGTTGGAGGGAAACAGACCACTGAAACCCAGTGAATGCGTGTCTTCAGCCCAAGCTCAAACTGGCAGTACTTAGAAAGGTTGATGGGGCAACAAAAAAACCAAACATTTTTCAAGTTACGTCCCAGAACCACCACCCCCAATACACAAATTTATATACATGTACATATGTGCAATAGTTGAACAAATATTTTTTAATCCATTTTGATATTTTGAATACCTTATGTACCTCTAGATACCAGAGGTATTTTGATACTTTCTATCAATGTTTCTTCTTGAAATAATTTCATTCAATACTTCAACATTAATTCTCCTGGGAGAATAAAAAACTATAAGAATACATCCAAACATAGATTTTAGGCAAGATGAGTGACTGGAGTTGGGATCATCTCAGACAAGGGTAAGTTGTTGAATTTACACCTTCATAATCTGGATGCCCTCAACTTTCAGAAAAAAAGTAGAACTACTGTTTTCTTTCTCTTTGTGTGGATAAAGCCCTGAAAACATTGGCAAACTAAAAATGACTCATAGTTACTAACTGGTCTTGAACTAGCTGTGTCCCCTCCTCAGGCTCCTACTGGATATCCGTACTGCTGGAACTAAGTGCACAACTGTGGTGACTTCTGGCTGTCCCCTCCCTGCCAGCAGACTTGGTTTGAAGAACAGTAGAGTGGGATGAACTTCACTGCAGTTACAGGTGAACCTTATCATCGCACAAAATCACAGTTCCTGCCCTTTAAGGTGCCGTTGCCCTATCACTAAAAATGTGTCCATCTGGCAGTGACCATCACTGCCAGTTTTGTGGTTCAGATCCACTTGTGAAATGGCTTCTCCCATACCCTTACAAGACATAGTGTAAAGCTTTTATCAAACTCTCCTGGTGCATCTTCTCCATGAGTGGTCATGGTCTCAGTTTATTAGGACTATGAGGGCTGTGATAGTAGGCAAAGGTTGGAGGAGACTTATTCACTGGTCCCCCGGGGTTTGGTTCTGTGATACACCAGAGGCCACCTCAGCACATGGGCCCTGTGAGATACCTCTGCCAAAATCTCATGAGATTGCCAGGGTCCTGATCTACCTGTTATCACCTAAACAATAACCAACCAAATTTTGCATTTGCAAATATAAGTTAAATTTCCCATCATTTTCAATCACATTTCTGGCAAATAATGAAACCGGTAGGGGAAAAATATTATTCCACTCCAGCTTTTATAAAATTCAGCCTCAGATAAATAAATTATGAACATCTGTGCATTGGGAAACAGTTAAATGCAGCAATTTTCCTTGATACTTCAAACACATAAACTTTTTCTTTCAGTTATCCTCTGGCTAAAAATTCTAATGTTCTCTCCACTGTTTGTTTTTTCATAATGATTTTGCCATTGTTAAGTCTCCTCCCTTTTACTGGAAATAACGTTTCATTTTTCCCTCTCTTCAAACATCCTAGTCTGCAGATGAGCAGGATACAGAAAAAGGCACACCTACTTACTGAATCTAAACATGCTCGAGTTATCATGATGTCTTCAAAGTGCTCCTCTTCCTTCCACTCTGCCCCCCACCCTTGTTGCCACATACATATTACAATTGCTTTTGATGTCAGTGTGTCTGTATTCCAGGTTCTAGTGTCAACCTTCATCTAGGATACTTAAAAGAAAAATTGAAAGAGGAAAAACAAGTCAGACTAGGAAGCCTTGAGACCATGAATCATTTTAGGCTCAGGAATAACTGGATTAAAATCAGGGGTTTTATAACCATTTGTGAAAATACCTTGCCAGACCTTACTAAGCACTTAATCTAGATTCATGGGTTTGTATACATAGCATTACTTGGTACTTTGTACTATGCTAGAAATGAGAAACAAAACAGATACATTAATGGGTACTCTGATCAGCTATCGCCATGCCAAAGCCCAGGCGGGGTTTTCAATTGCCTATATTCAGCTGACAAGTATAATTGAGCTGTCCTGCACTGTCTGCTTCCCCAGTGTCTTTTTGTGTGCCATAGTTGATGTACTTAGTGTGATGGGTCTCTGGTTCATCTCCCACAGACCTCACCACCACCACTTACTGACCAACCTAACAAGCCTACATTCATAGTGACATTTTGGATACAGTCACACATTTGTACCAGTCAATCTCCTGTGGTAATCAGCTTCTAAGCACACCCAAGATAGCTACCATTCTAGCAAAGCTGAGCAGCTCAGCGTATATTGAGCATTAATACATTTAATACATAAGTGGGATTTTAAATTACGACTGTTTTTCTAAGAAGGCCACTCCGGCAGGTAAACTCTGTACACACATAACATATTTCTAAGGCATAAACTCCATGAAGAATACATCAGTCTTGACCACCTTCCTTCTAAAAATTCAAAACTAGAGTGTTTGCTCTGAAAAAAAAAAAATGTATTTGCCATTCAAAAAAGGTTATTCATTATCTTATTCTCTTCCAGTCATTTATAAAGCAACTCAACAGATGTAGTACCTTCTAAAAAGGGTGGGGACCACACACACGGTTTTCAAATGTCCCTTTGCCTCTTCTCACCTCTGAAAACTGTACCAGACGTTAGGCTGAAGGCTGCTCATATCAAAAAGCAATTATCCATTCCTG
>NW_010400562.1:0-7970 GCF_000710305.1 Buceros rhinoceros silvestris | reverse complement strand
TTCCTGCTGTTCATCTGTGCCACTATACAAAAAATAGAAATGCAGCCAAGACTGATTAGTCTGGAGAACAAGTGGAAAACTGATTACTGTTCTCCAGCAATTAGGACGCTCACTCACAAATGTGGCATTCTCATTCCTACTCCAAAGTCTGCACTTGACATGAAGCAGTCACCAGCCAGCACAAGCACTGACTGCATTCATGATTTCTTTTTCTTGCTAAATTATGCAAAGCCCTGAATATAAAGAAAAGAACTCCAATGAAATCTATCTTTCGTCACCAGAAGGAGAATGCCTTGTCAACACATTGCAAAAGACACATCACAAAAAAGCTGGATTTGCTTTCTGTGACTAAATAGTTTCCATTCAAGTCTTTATTTAGAACAAAGAGGGTAAGGTCAGTCTGCAAGTCAGTCATCAGAAGTATGTAACTCAGGAATCAAATTATTTTGGATTGCTCTTTGTATTTCTTGTTATTTCTTGTATTTCTTGTTATGTATGAAAAAGAGCAGCTATCCACTAAGCTGCAATTTGTGAAACAGGCTAGGACTTAGTTCTAAATTCAGATTTTTAACGTGGCGTGGATAGCAAAGACACACCAGTGTTAACATTGGCACAGATACCCACAAACGGATGAAGGCTTTTACTTTTCTTCAAACTAACGGTAAATAAGACTGAGTCTACCTGAATGGTATGTGAAAGACTGCCTTGCAACTTAGGGATTTCTGTCATTATACTCATGTCTATTCATTCTGCACTGAGAAGATTTTCTAAAAATTGTCTGGGGGTTTTAATACCTTGTGTCTCAAGAAAAATATTTCAATTCAATTTAATTTCCAGTACCATATATTGTTTTCTTTCAACTTTAAAGCAATATAAACAACAAATCATGTCTTAAATTTCAAACCTAGAATTGCACATGTGGATTTTATTTTTCTTTAAGTAAACTTATTTATTGTTTTAAATTTTAACAAAAACTGTGGAGACTATTATGCCTTCTTGATATACAAGTTCTTTTACACAGAATAATTAACTTAATTTGACAGTATGATATAATGGGTATTTTCAGTCTCAAATCCCAAATGTAGTCAATACATATACTGTGTGCGCACCTCTCGAGAACACCGTGCAAAACCCCTGGGAAACCTAGCTCCTGAAAAAAAAAGTGAAACTACACTCTTATCACCACGTGGTAAGGCCAGCAATGCCCTACCTACATTGACATCTTGTCTCTCATTAAGGTCGCAGAGCAGTCCACAGGCAAGCAGCCAGCATTCCTACTCCAGGGCAGGGGACCATTACTTCCCAGGCTATAAGTTACATATGGCTTTTGCATGGTCCAGGTGGCCAACAGAGAAGTGTACTGGATTTTTACAGTTCCTCAGAATTCGTGAAAATACTGGCCATGTTGTTTCCACAGGGCTTCATTTTCTGTCTGGAAACTTAATTATGGGAGATTTAAGAGAATTTTGAATATTGATCCAATATTCAGTGTGGAAATTCTGAATTACGTCCTGAGCTCCTGTCCTGGTTTTGATTGCAGCATGACTAGAGATCAACTGCACTAGAGATCACCTCCATACAGGAGGTTCACTGAGAACATGTCCCCTATGCAGCATGTGTTCTGTTTACTTTCACATTAATGGAATAGCACAAAAAGAATAGGTGGTGTTAATTGTTTTCTCAGCATAGAACTAAAATCCATACTTAGTAGGTGTAAATTTCTCAATTATTAGTAGGTCCTCATCACTGTTCTGGACCATGGAAATCAGGATTCTTCCAAAGAGTTACTAGATGCTAGCATGGGCCAGGGACCACTCCATGTGGACATAGTGTGGGGGCTAAAGGAATAGTTGAGGGCTAAAGGAATTCAGTTCTGTGGATGGAAGCCACTTCATGCTAACAAATGCTTACAGGCACATCTATTTTATGACTCTAAATGTAGCATATGGGTACATCTATACTACTAAGTAGAGAGAAATAGAGAGTGGAATCGTGACAACCTTTTTCTACATATTTATTACTACATATTTATTAGCTTTCCTAGTCATGTTTTGGGTTGCTCAAACTAGCTGTCTTCAAAACAAATCTCTAGAGATGGGCTAACCCCAAGCAGATTGAATGCTGGACCACCTCTGCCACTAGAGAACTAAGAAATAGTCCATGGTCCAATTTAACCAAGGTTAATTAATTGATCGGGGACATCAACATCCCATAGGTTTGATGGAGGTACTGATACTATCTGATAGCACAATACAAATCAATCCCAGAAAAGTGACTGAGACTCGCTTTACATGCAGCATAACACAGTAAAGACAATGTGAAGAACCTTAGCCTGAGAGACAAAATGAGCTATTCCCCACTTCCCAACAGGCCATAACATAGCCAGAGAAGATTTTGCCTACTGTTCTCAGACACAAGGGCTCCCCAGGGGAATTTGTATTGTGGTCCATGCATCAAGCACTGGTGTAATCCCATTGCTTATTAATAAAAAATGGTTGAGCAGTCCCAGCAGAACAGAGATGAAGTCAGGATGGTCTCCTTCCACAAATTTCTCTTCTCACAAGGATTCAGAATCAGGCATCTGCTTGACACCCCATTACCTCACATTGTTTTTCATCACAGAATCACAGAATGGATGAGCTTGCAAGGGACTCTGGAGGTCAACTGGTCTACTGCTCCTGCCCAAGCAAAGTCACCTATAGCCGGTTGCAGAGAACCATATCCAGATGGCTTTTAAATATTTCCGGTGGGGGAGACTCCACAACCACTGTGGGCAACCCATTCCAGTGCTCAGTCTCCCTCACAGTAAAAAAGATCTGCCTGATGTTTGTTTGTGCCATTGCCTCTTACCTTCATCCCTACACAGCAATTCAGCTTTAACATCAAATGAAGACTGTCCCTGCATCTTTACTTTGGCAGATTATATCAAATAGCAACTATTTAAAACTCTTTATAAAAGAAAGGACTTGAAAACCAAAGTGCCCACTTCCTATTTCATGAGCACCATGTCCTGCCTCCAGCCACACAATGAACTGAACCCTATGCTGTCCATGTGCTCAGTGGAGCATAGGCACCTATCAGGTCCAACTGGGTTTCTTTTTATCTCCTGTAGGATCTTGCCAGATATATATAGGTGCTTAATCTAGCCCTACATGTTTTTATTGGCCTGTAAATTGATCAAAGACTGCGTAAGTAGAAGACAAACATTCCTTGACAGTATCAGATGGCAAAAAGCGCCTTATAAAGTAAATTGCTAAGAGTATCTAGTAAACACATCGTGTCTTAAACAATCTTATCTTATTGAAATGTAACAAAGTTTAGAAGACTTGAAGACAACTAGCAATTGTATTAATAATTTTGTTTATTGCTTACTGAGTTCCTTTAGTCATCTTGAATGAGACTGAATGACCAGTTTGGCAAGTCTCTCTGAAGAATGGATACTTAACATTTAACAGAAGCATTCTTAGTTTGCCCTTTAATACCCCCTGTACTTCAAATGCGACAGCAGTTCAGCATTCACCCTCCTTTGCACTCAATCTAAATCCCATTAAAGTCAATGCAAGTCACTCCCATTTTAATGGATTTAAATCAAGCCTTTAATCCTCAGAGTCTGTGTCACTAAGAGAGAATTATGAACGTGGGTTTGTGATATAGGTGTGTCTGCAATGGGAGGTGAATGGTAACGATCATCAATGCAAACTTCTATGAAAAACTGTATCTTTGAGTATCTTCCTTGTTGATGAGAGAATAAGATCTCATATCCCTTAAACAGAGCAAATATCTAAGATGTAAAATCCTGAAGCCCTTCACTCTGCCAAATCTACATGTCGGAGGGGATTCATCTGCCTTAATGAGCTTGCCTAAAAATTGAAAGCTAATCCTTCAGGTTCCCTTCACAGTAAAATGAAAGAGGCATCTCTGGAGGGTAATTCATCTTAGATTAGTCTTAGGTGTATACTTTCACCTGAGATAAACCTTCTTCTTATGATGCTTATTTCTCACTATTGATCTTGAATGGATAACTCAGACTTACATATCCAATTTTTAGCCATCTGTAATGAAAGCAGATATATCTCACCCTTTACTGGATTTTTTGAATACTCTAAGAGGTACCCTTTAGACCCGGAAAGAAGGTAGATCACATCTACTCTGCTGGGTTTCAGTTCCATTTCTAAGGCTAGATGCAAGAAGCAAAGAAGCATAATATGCTGATTTGGCTTCCATAAGAAGGTAATTTTTTTTTTTTTAAATAGAATACACAACTGAAGTTAAACCAACTGTTCTTATAGACATATTTTGAATTATGGAGTGTTGGTGTATTTTTCTAGCAGAAATTAGAACTATGAAAATATGCTACTCTCTTTGGGAAACTTAGCAGCTGAAACCCAGCTGCAACACTATCGTGTGGGAAATACTATCTCTACTAGCCTTGTTTGATTAGCTCTAACCAAAATACTCACCACGTGGAAACTAACCCCTTTTATCCAATTATAGTGCTTTAAGAGATGTGTGCTGTCTGTGTAACAGAGACACTGTCCAATCACCATGTAGTTAGTCGAGTGGACAAGAGTCTATAAATTGGGATGTAATGTAAATAATAAACTAGTCTCGCTGCACACCATACCAAAGAGAGCAGCATATTTTCCTAGTTCTAATTTCTGCTAGAAAAATACACAAACATGGAGATACCACCACTTCTTTTGTTAGGCAATTACTATAATTAAACATCCTTACTATTAAACATATTATCTCTGCTCTGATAGAACTTCATAATTTCTTCAGTGTCTGATGCCAATCCTCTCACGCTCCATAGGTTCAAGGCTTGCATTAGCCCTTTTAATCACAGCAACATGTGAGGATCTCATTGACAATTCCATGTTCACTGAAACTCCTTAGTGCTTTTAGGCATGTTGCTTTTCAAGGCACATATCCTTGAATGGTAATAGAGTCTATATTCACTTTTCCTACAGTGAATGTTTCATAATTAGCTGTATTATAAACCTGTTTCTCTCCAATGAAGACATTCTATGGATTTGCTCTGCTGGCAGAGCTATTTTAACAAAACAAGATACTAAAGGAATTTTTCCACCAGCGTACCTGCCACACCCACGTTAATAACTCTAGCTAAGCCAAAACTACAGCTGCATTTTGTGTGGACAGATACATGAGTTTAGGGCATGAGATTTTTTTTCCCCAGCTCAGCTGAGATATCATACTGACAGAAAAACTTTCTAGCATCGATCAGATCCATATTTAAAATTTTGTCCTCAGAGCCTTACTAACAATATTATGCTAGAGCAAAAAAAATCTTAATGTACAGACAGTTTTCAGCGAGAAGTGTTTTTGGGGCAGAACCATGCAAACGCCACTTAGCAAACACACTCTTATTCCCCACTACACATTTAAGAACTTCTATACTGCTTCATTTCTAAGTCTTTTGTTACAGAAGTGCCTCCCCCCAAAAATCAGTCCCTTGTTTCTATCATCACAGTGCTGGAAAAAAGTGTATAACACCTGTCTGAGTCTAGCTTGCAAGAAAAGCTGCATGAATGATCTTTGCTCCTCAATATTTAGCTGTTAATTCATATAATGTTATTGCCAAAATATGCCAAAATATTGCTACTATAAAAAATTACTATTATGAGATTTCAATTGCAGACTGTGAGATGTGGTTGCTTTGTTATGTATTATGTAAATATTGAACTGTGAACTCTTTTGTTCTTTTTCTGCCTCGTATTTGAGAAAAAAAAAATCCCAAAATATTGAAGTCACAATCATGTAGAGAAAGGTAGGGGGGTTTTGTGGATTTTTCTGAAAATATATATAAAAGAGTGCCTAGGACTCAATTCCCATTTGTAAACTATGTCACTTCCTGTGTTTTGACACGTATTCCAGCGTATAGTTTAGAGTCGCATAGAAAATATAGAGCTGTGTCGGAGCAAGAGTGTTCTTCAAGCCACTAAGTTTTACATATAACATAAATATTAATGGTTTGAGTTATGGTGACATAGAAACCTAAGGATCTTGAAAAAGTGAACAACTTTATTAGTATGAAAAAGTCTTGTATAACTCAGAATAAAAGAGATTTATATGTAGTTGAAAGGCTCTAAGATATTTCTAGTAAAATCATGATCAATAAAAGAGTGAAGTAAAGAAAATTCAGAATCAGGAGTCAATTTTTAATTTGTTTGCTGGAGCACTCGAGTGCTTACACTCAGCTCGCCCACAGCTATCCAACTGTCAGATGCAAGCGCAGTACTAGCACTAGGTTGCTTGTGCCTTGTCATTACAATGCTTCCTTTTGTCTCATGGCTGCAAATGTTTGACAGTCATTAGAAAGTCATCCAAGGAAATACTTCCATTCCATGTACAGGATCCTTGTCGAGGATTTTTAACACTGAGCTTTCTCAGTAATTCAGCTATCATTAGCAAAAGAACAGTTTCTTACAGCCTGTCTCTGCCCTTAAGGGTCTTTTATAAAGAGGACAGAAGCTCTTTGTTGTCACTCTTTCACACGTTATTAACAGAGGTTTAACAAAAAGAAGAGGGGCTTGTTACACGCCTGCTGCAATTTGTCTTTTTTTTTTTTCAGTTCATTCAGATCTTCGTTATGTCCAACCAGAAGATGGATTAACCCAGATCCAGGGTGACTGTTTCCATGCTAAATAGAAAATGATTTTGAAAAAGGCAGACAGAATAATCTCTCCCTGCAAAAAACCAAATCAGCTAATGAGACAGTAAATATTCTTGCATGCCAAACAACATTTTTATAAAACAAACTGCTGTTCAACAAATGAAAGTAAACCTCAATAATACGCAGATATATTTTCTTAATAATTAGATATGACCCATGTTTTGCTTAGTTGATGCTATAACTTTTTGTCTCTGCTGCCTGATTCTTTCCATGCTACCTATGCACATGCGTTGCTGAGCCCCCCCCAGTTGTCCTGGACAAAGCAGTAATTTACAGTGATTACTTCTAATCTTATTTGCATTTGGGTCTGCAATCTGATATCTGCGATGAGGCTGTCAGCTGGTGTAAAGTAGGATGGCTCTACTGATGACAGCAAAGTCAGGCTGACTCAACTCTAACTAAGCCTCAGTTCTGCCTTTGGCAGGGTCCACGCACCCACAATGACTAGCCACTTTCTAGAATTCTAACAATACTTTAGACAAATTTGGGACCCCGCCCAGTATGAATCATAGACAACTATCCAGCAGTGTTGCTCAGGGTGGGAAGTTGTAGATCTCTTTCCATCATGGCCCAATGAGTCACTTCACTTTCTGCGAAAATTTTTGTTGGCTCAGAACTTCCTAAAGGGATGATGAAAACCAAAGAGGTCCTTACTTAAGAAAGGGAATTTGCAACATAGGAGCCAGTGCCGCATGTCATGCTGATGTACTAAAAACCTCTGTGACTTCTTGAATGTCAGCAGCTCTCAGCTGAAGAAATTTTGAGTATGTCTGAATGTTGAAGCTTAAAGTCAACATAGTTTAAGTACAGCTTATCCAGGAAATGCTATCTAGCTTATCTTTTTCTTAGAGTGCTAAGAAAAGATTATTTCAGCACTGAAAGACCAAAATAAGACAAAATCAGCACTGAGAAATCTGTAACGCGTAACTACAATTTAGAAAAAAAAACACATGTGGATGTACTGGAAGCATTTAAATATTCTGTATCAAGAAGAGTACAGGTCTATTGGTCTAGTTCACCAGAAACAAGTAGTTATGGGACACTCTCCCGCAGATATAGTTCTTCCAGACATCTGATCAGTTTGAGTGACCTCATCAACTCAAGCAGTCTAACAATTTCAGTGCCAGCACAAGCTGGGTCATGCGAGTGCAGTTAAAGACATTTGTAAGTGGCACTGGCGAAGAGTGTGACGGTGAAGCCTGAGAATGATACAAAGTCATCCAAGGTAGTGTAAGCAAAGGCAAATTTTAAAGAACCGCAGATGCACCTGTCCTGG
>NW_010400561.1:0-2166 GCF_000710305.1 Buceros rhinoceros silvestris | reverse complement strand
GCCCTCCTTGCAATTGCGTGGGCCCTTCTGTCCACCTGTGATAAACTGCTGACTCTGTGACTGTCATTGGATGGATGAAGAGCGTAAACTGGCCAGTCACTCGACATCGCTGAGCACTTTGATTTGCCTTCCAATCATGTGCTTGAGCTGCAGAGCGGTTTTTGACTCCCTCAAGCCCTTCCAGAATGTGCCCTTGGATATCAAAGTAAGAGGGTTTGTCGTCGTGCTGCGAGATGTCCCAGGGCCCTCAGGGCTTTCTGGAGTCAAGGCAGTTGGCTTCAATACATGTCCTTAATTGTTGGCCTCATTGTTGGGTTTTGCTGGCTTATTGTTGAATTAATGTTGAATTTTTTTGGTTTATCATTGGTTTAATTGTTTGTTTATTGTTGGCTTATTGTTGGATTATGGTTGGCTTACTGTTTGTTTATTGTTGTCTTATTGTTGGTTTATTTTTGGCTTAATTGGTGTATCGTTGGCTTATTGTTCTCTTATTCGTTTAATGTTGGCTTATTGGTGGTTATTGGTTATTTTTGGCTTATTCTTGGCTTAACTGCGCAATTGTTGGTGTATTGTTGGTTTATTGTTTTCTTATTGTTGGTTTAATTTGGCTTAATTTCTGGCTTGTTGGCTTATTGTTAGCTTGTTGCTGGTGTATTTTTGGCTTTTTGTAGACTGATTGGCTTAATTATTGGGTTAAATGTTATTTATTGTTGGGTTAATTTTGGGTTTTTTTTGGCTTATTGTTGGCTTAATTGTTGGTTTATTGTTGTTTTAATTGTTGGCTTAATTGTTGGTTTATTATTGGGTTATTGTTTGCTGATTGTTGGTTTATTGTTGGTTCACTGTTGGCTCATAGTTGTCTTAATTGTTGGTTTACTATTGCCTTATTGCTGGCCTTTTGTTGTCTTAATTGTTGGTTTCTTGTTGGCTTATTGTTGTTTTATTATTGGCTTCATGTTGGCTCATTGATGACTTATTGTTGGTTTATTGTTGGTTTAATTGTTGGCTTATTGTTAGCTTAATTGTTGGTTTGGTTTTGGTTTAGTGGTTGGTTTATTGTTGTCCTAAGTGGTGGCTTAATTTTTGGTTGATTGTTGGCTTTTTGTTAGTTTATTGTTGGCTTAACTGTTCGGTGATTTTTGGCTTAATTTGTGTTTTATTGTTGGCTTATTGTTGACTAATTGTTGGCTTAATTTTTGGCTTAATTGTAGGCTTTTTTTTTATTGTTAGCTCATTGTTGGGTAATTGTTGGCTTAATTGTTGGTTTATTTTTGGCTCATTTTTGTCTTTTAGTTGGTTTATTGTTCACTTAATTGCTGGCTTAATTGTTAGTTTAATAGTTATTTTTGTTTTATTGTTGTTTTATTGTTGGCTTGTTGATTAATTCTTGCCTTAACCGTTGGCTTACTGTTGTCATATTGTTGTCTTAATTGTTGGTTTATTGTTGTCTTAATTGATGGTTTATTGTTGACTTATTGTTAGCGTATTGTTGGATTATGGTTGGCTGAATTGTTGGTTTCTTGTTGGCTTATTCTTGGTTTTTATTTGTTTATTTTTGGCTTAATTGTTGGCTTAATTGTTGGTCTGTTTTTGGCTTAATTGGTGGTTTATTGTTGGTTTTCATTGGTTTATCGTTGGCTTAGTTGTTGATTCATTGTTGACTTGTTGCTTTATTTTGGGCTTATTGTTGGTTTATTGTCTTAATTGTTAGTTTATCGTTTGGGCTTAAAAACCAAACAGTACCCCAACATTAAGCTACCAATAAACCAACAATTAAACCTACAATAAACCAACGATAAACCAACAATAAACCAACAAAAGCCAGCAATAAACCAAATCTCAAGCCACCAATTAAGCCTACAATAAACCAACAAATAAGCCAACAATAAACCAACAATTAAGCCAATGAAAAGCCAAAATTAAACAAATAAAGGCCAACAATAAGCCAAGAATAAACCAAAAATTAACCAACAATTAAGCGACCAATTCAGCCAACAATAAGCCAACAAGAAACCAACAATTCAGCCAACCATAATCCAACAATAAAGCCAACAATAAGCTAATTATAAGCGACCAATAAACCACCAATTAAACTAACAATAAACCAAGAGTTAAGCCAAGAGTAAACCAATAAGCCAACAATAAACCATCAATGAGCCAACAATA
>NW_010400560.1:20694-34001 GCF_000710305.1 Buceros rhinoceros silvestris | reverse complement strand
GGGATGTCCTGCCCGCGGGCAGGAGGTCTCTCGGTGGGCCGACCCTCGCTCTCCGGGGCTGTCAGCCCTGCTCCTCCTCAGTAACGGTCGCGTTACCTGTGAGGCGCCCCCCCCCCCGCACACCTCACCTCCCCGGCACCCCACCTCTCCTCTAGTACCCTGCGGTGCCCCTCAGGCGGGGGGGGCTGAAGCCGCTGGGGCGGCCTTCTTCCTGGGGCCGTGTGTGGGGCGGGGGGGCGCGGCCACGTCTTCCCTCCGCGGCCCCTTCCTGGGCAGGGGCGGGAGGAAGGGAGAGACACCCCTCCTCAGCCCCTGGGCAGGCTCCCGCTCACCTGCTGCGCTGACGCAGGGTCTGGGCTCCGGCGAGTGACTCATGTCGTGCACAGCTTCTTCGTCAGGCTCGGTTGGGTTGGTTGGGGCACGTTCTCCTTGTGGGCGTGCTCTGCCTGCTCCCCGCTTCCCCCAGGCTTTGCTCTCTCTCCCCCAGTCACCGCTGCTCCCTCCTGCTCCCCGGGATATGACTCTCCCCATAACCCGTCTCTTCTCCTGTCCGTGGCTCTGACTCTTAGGTGGTCTCGCCCGTCTGGCTCTGCCAGCCCCGTTTGCCCTCCACGCCTGCGTCTTTTCGGAGGTGTCCCAGAGGAGAGACAGTCTGTCTCCTGGCTGGCTGGCGGGAAGGAACAGTCACGAAACAGAGATGGAAATATGGCAGTATCCTCTAGGCAGTGGGCATAAATAGACACACTGCAGGCCTTGGGATTGTCAGCTGTAATAAATGTTAGGAGAAAAATGTAATTCCTCATACCTGGTGATGTAAATTCAAGGAAGTGAAGAACCACCCTGACGTGGGTTTGCATTTCTTTGCAGGCAGTGGCTGCGGGCTCTGGGACAGCTCGTGTCTCTTTCAGAGAGAGCTGGTAAGGGTGGGACAGGAGAATTTTCTTCCTTGTGTCTGCTTTTCTTCCTTACTAATTTTTTGAAGGATGTCCAAATTTAGGCAGTCGCTTTCCTCCTAAACACGTAGATTTCAGTGTTAGCGTGGGTGGTTTTTTATGTGATGTCACAGCTTCCAACTTCATGATGGAACTTTCACACCTTACTTAGTGTGGCTTGCTTGATGTTTTGGCAGGAGGAGTGGTGGGAATAAAGTAGTAGAAGTGCCTTTAGGAAGTGGAGGATCCTTTAGCGCTAATAGATGGGAGAGAGAAGCAGTATTGCTGGAATTAAGAGCAGTAGGTGTTGAGTAGGGAGAGGCTTGGTCTTACATTCACTCAAGAATGAACTGCTAGCCTAGCAGGAGTGAGGCACTGCTGTGCATTTGCTGAGATGTTGATCGGAATATAGTTACTTGCTGGATAATCTGAATTCAAAGAGTAGTTTTTCAGCTGCTACAGAGTCTGGAGTGGTGTGCCAGAAAGAAACAGTCACTAGAGCAAAGATTTCACTATTTCATTATGAATTCCCTATCTGCACACTGTGCGTGGCTTTCCCTATGCAGAAACAAGTGTTGGATTCTTACCCTGGAGGATACACGAAGGGAAGGAAGAGTATGAGAAAAGACATGTAATTAAAGAGGTTAGGATGGGAACTGGTTATGTCCTGTTAATATAAAGTTATGTTAATTCTGTATTTAACAGATAAAAATGACAGGTGCTACCTTTCTTATTGCTTGTTTAGGATAACATTTTGATAATGTGTCTTGGTAATCTCAGGGAGAGGTGAAATAACATCTAGTGCTGTGTTGAAGACATAGTAACTCTTCCTCCGAAGAAGGGCAAAGAGAATTTATGAGGGGCAGCAGAGAGGAGGGGCACATTTCTGGAGGAACTGCGCTGATCAGGGAATGGTAGAGTTAACATCAGTTGGTGAGGTGACGAAAGTACTGCACGACCGCTCAGGACTGAAATGATTCTCCAGTTTTGGAGTCTGCTAATGTCATTTAGGTTTTTCTTCTTTGCTGTGCTTTTAACCTGTTGCTTGCTTTCCTGCAAGGTGGTCTCTTCTGCAAATGCCCGTGTTCAAGAGGACCTAGATGATCTTAAAAGATAGGCAATAATAAAAATATTTAGCTGTTAAAAATCAACATTTCTTACCTGAGGTGGCATGATGACAGTAGAGATTAATGGTTAAGGGATATGTATGAAATGAGCTGTGACAGTCTCAGTCCCATTCTTAATGAATTGGTTTGTATGTTGCAAAATTGCTTACTGCATTTGTTATTTGGGATGCTTTAAGGAATTGGTGAGTTCACCCCTGCCAACAGATACCATGTTTGAGGTCCTGACTCTTTTGGAAATGATTGGGATGATGTCTCTCTTCCTAGCTGTTAATGGCAAACTTCTTTCCAAAACATGAGAAGAAAACTTTTTAAAAATAAATTCTAAGGAGTATTGCAACTTTATCTTCAGTGACAAAGGTAAGGCACCTGGTATTTTGGTGTATGTGGTCCTACACAGATCTTCTAGCTAAATCAAGGATGATCCTAGATCTTATCCTAGCTCAAAAGAAAAGGATATAGAGATTTTGCAGTTGTTAAGTTAGATGAGGTAGACAAATAGCTTCATTGTGTGTCTTGAGTGCAGTGTCCCAGATGTCCCTTAAGGTGTGGAGAGAGGTTGGCACTTCAGGTTTGTATTTTCTCAGCAATACAAAGACTTGTTTAAACTTTTCTCTATGCCACATTTCATCACATGGTCAAGATTTTAGGTACGTAAAGTTTACACAGGGTAAGTATCTGGGCGGAATGAGAAAAAACTTCTCAGCTGTTACTGTTGACACCAGATAGGGAAGAGGAGGATGTTTTCCTGGCGCATTTGTTTTGCCTCTGAGGAAGTCTCAGCTTTTTTCTAAACTGCAGTGCAACAAGTTATATTGTTAACAGGGTAATCCTGGTTTTGCCTTAAGCGGGAGGTGGGGGTGTGAGGGGGTGGGAAAACCTAGGAGAAATGAGAACATGCTTGTTTTATGAGCTAGGAAAAAAGAAGATAGCATACATCATATAGTATAATGACTATAAGAACTGTTGTCACTGCCCAGTCAGTGCAGTATTTCTTGGCTGGGAAGTGCTTGATGATTCAGAGATGAGAGGAAATGTCCATAACCTGGCCACCCTTTTGTTCTGGAGACAAACCCTTCTGTCCTGTTTCTGATCCCCAGAAACAGGAAATATCAGGGAGTTGTAACAAATAGTAATGATCATTGTATATTTTGCTTTTTTTTTCCTTTGAGTTATTTGTGCCTATAAAGTTCTGCAGGAACAAGATCTAAGTAGTGTAACATGACATGCTAGATAAGAGCTTTGCAAACAGTCTTGAGAGGTGTTTTGGGTGTTACTAGCCTCTTCAGAAAGTTGAATTCTAGAAAGACAAAGCCCTGAAGGAGAAAAATCTCAAGTACTGTGGGATACACTTACCCTAAAAAGCTGTTTTCTGGAGCCAGAAAAAGTGAAACCTGGTTAGAGTCCTGCTAGGTGAATCTGACTTGATTTTTGCTAATACTGGAGCAAATAGTAATACCACAGATCTACAGGAAAGTGACCTGAATCTAGACTTTCTTCTGCCTCACCAAGAGAATGGCAACCTGTGACAGCTAAAGCTCTGCAAATCCATCAGGAGTCCTGTCAGGGAAGAGCCATTCTTCAGGCTGTTGATCCATTGTCGCTGAGAACAGTTGGATGAGACCAGCTTGAGAATCAGAGTTTCACTGGGGATGAGCCTACAGGGTTGGCTCTGGAGGTGATGAAGAGAGCATTGGATAGCACTCCTTGTCACTGCTTAGGGAAGGAGTATGATATAAAAGACTTTCTAATATCTGACTTTAAGTAACTGTCAGTAATGTCTCTTAATCTTTCTTTGTTTGGTATAACCCTGCATCTCTAAGAGAAATGTTTTCTTTCAAACTTCTGTATATTAAATGAAACTGAACAGTTGCCATTACCTTCTACAGACATCTTAAAAATAGTTTGCAGACTTGCAGAAGTTCATGGACCAGAAGGTAAAAACCACTTCTGGAGAATTTTGAGGGAAATTAGTTCCTATAGAGTTCTGCAGAAGTGCTCTGGTCCCGCACTGTGCTTATTGGGGCAAAAGTGTCTGTTTATCGGAGTAATCAACATCTCTGGAGATGTTTGGGGCCCCCTTAGACATTAATCAGAAAGTTTTGGATTATGTTTGCGTAGCAGTGTTCAGCATAGAATGACCTTTATCCAAAGCCTTGAAGATGAGGGCATTTACAGACTTGCCTTTAGGCACACATGAGGTTTTTTTCCCCTCTGCATTGAAAGCAAGGAGAATCTTGCTGTGCAGTGGGAGTGGACTCCTTGCTAGTTTGTGTCCTGGCCTTTTTTTCCATCCTCATTCAATGCAGATTAAAAAAAAATGCAGCTGTTGTTCCAGTGCTCGATCTGTTGTAGTCCTTCTGTGTGAGGTGGGAGGGGCACTCTACGTTTCCATCAGTATCCTCTCACCACTCAAATAATAGGAGCACTGGAAAAGGGGAAACTTCTCTTCCGGTCACAAGGGTCTTGGCAAAAAGCAATGCAGTTCATGCTTAGCAGGCACCAAGTGTTTGCTGTGTAAGGATAGACAACCTCTGCTTTCCAGGGCTAAAAGTGTGGTAGCTAGTGTTAGCAGCACAAGGAATGAGCAGAGTCATAAGTGAGATTGATTCTGGTTTGGGTTTTGGTTAGTTTTTTTGTTTTTCATGAGCCAATGGGGGAAGCCTTTGTTATCTCCGGATTTCAGAAGTAAAAGCTTCAGCCTTTTCAGGCTGTGTCCTGCAGAAAGGATCAGCAGTCTGCTTTGGAGCCAGATAAATAAAAGGCAGTTCTGCTCTGAAAAGAAAATGTATGTTGATATGTAGAATATCTGCATTCTACTAAGTAGGTGTTGTGTAGGGGTTTTCTTAGAAGCAAGCTTAACATGCTGAACTATGGTCAGGATGTCTGTCTGTGGTCTTTCTGCCCAGTGTGTAAATGGTAGGAAACAAGATTCTGCTTTTTCACATCCTTATTTTCAAAAAGGAGATGAAATGGATACAAAACTGGAAGTTACTTGTTCTGTTCTTTTTGTATGAACTGGAATGGCTCAGCATGTTCAGCTCCAGTGGTGTGCTTTCTGTCACTACAGCAGGCAGACTTGCTGGACACCCATCAGTGCAGGGGGCAGGTCTGTTGCATGAAAGTACCTGTTAGTTCATTTGTGCACAGAGTTACATTTCCAGTGTGACCAGGAGCCTACAAGGTGCTTTATGACAGGAGACACACAGTTCCAACTGACCTTTTGTGGTCTCTGTTATGTGTGGCTGTAATAGCACCCTGGTGCAGTTGGGAGGAGGCACTTTGCCCTGCCTCACTCCTGCAATCAGTATGCGATTCCACTTAGGAATCCACTTAGGTGGCACCGGAATCTGGAGCGATGCCTCTGCAGCTGTCAGCAGTTTGCTATCCTGTCCACCTGCCCACCTGGCTCTGTAAGGCTGTCACAGCCTCCACCTTTTGTGGTAGAAAGCAAGCATGAGGGCTACTGCCTCAGGACCTCCATCCTATATTAGCAGTGTGCTTCTCAAAACCCAAAGCAGTGAGGCTAGTTGAGGTTTCTAAGCCTCAGAGAGAGTTTCTGGAATGATACAAGTCCACCAACACCATATAGACTCCTTATCCAGGAGCTGTTGCCTGTCAATGTCTGTGTGGGATTCTGCATCACTTAAAAAGCCAGGGTGTCCTGGTGCGAGGGGCAGAAATTATCTGCATCCTGTCTGCCCCTTGATCAGGTGTGTGGCTGTGCTTTGTTCACTTACCTGCTTGTTCATGAAGCTGAAGTTTTCTTCTGACTGTATACGTGCAAAGCAAATATTGACTCGTAGGGCTGATGGCATTTGCAGCTCCAGGATATGCCTTTGCCCGACCTCGGGGAGAAGCGAAGGCAAAAGGCTTCCTGCTGGCAACTTCCGTTGTGCATTTCATCAGGCAAGTCAGGATTTTAATTAGAAAAGCAAAGCTTTCCAGGTGTGGAGGATAGAAATTATCTGCCTGGTTCGGTGCAGGGTCTGATTTCTGACAGAGGAAGAGCCGGTCTAAATGTTAAATTGGATGCAGTCTACATGGAATTTTAAAAGCTGAGCTGGAAGAGACTTCTAGAACTATACCTAAGTGTGTGGCCTCCGGATAGGTACTGTGGCTTTGCAATGGCTTCTTTCTCTTCCTAAACAAACTTTTTTTTTTTTTTTTTTTTTTTTTTTTTTTTTTTTTTTTTTTTTTTAAATAAAGGAAGAGGAGAGCGAGCAGTGGAAACCAGCTGATAGTCCAGGGGTGGCAGTGGGATTTACTGCATACAGTGTTGCTTCGTGTTCAAGTTAAGCATGATGGAAAGAAGAGGTTTTCCCTGTGCTGACTCGCTGTCAGAGGGAATGTTTTATATGCTGTTCCTGTGACAGCAGATGAAAATAAGTCTAGAAGGAATTGTTATTCTTCTTCTGGTCCTTTTGGTGATGTTCACTGACGGCTCCTGAATAGTTACTAGATGTAATGTTTTTTGTATACAAAAACATTGCTTTGTAAAATGTTTGTCTTCTGCACAGTCTGTCTGCTAGAGGTTTGTTGCTTTTTTGGTGGCTTTTTGGTGGCTTCTTATTTTTTATTATTGCTAAAATCATCAGAGGAAGAACACTCCTGGGAAGGAGGTTTTGTCCCAAAATAAAGATCCTACTTGAAAGGCTCTGGACAGTGTCATTTCATGCCTAGCACACCCAGGCGCTACCGCAGCAGGCTTGAGTGGAGATCACGTGGCAGAAGAGGCCAAGCCAGTAAAACACAGGCAGCGGGAGATTGTTATCTAGTGTTTGCAAGAGGCCAGGTAATTGAAATCTCTCATATAACAACTGAGTGGAAGCACAAGTGTGTCCAGAGGAGGCTTGATACTGCCAGGTAGAAATAAATTTGCAGGTCTCTTTTGCAGACATCAATTTCTAAAGGACACATACACTGCAAAAGAAACTAATTGGATATAATGTTGCACAGCCTCTATTTGCAGCTCTGACAAAGGTGTTGCAGCTGGAGCGCTTCAGATAGCTGTGCCTGATGTTGACTGTGGGCTTCCCTTGAAGTCGTCTTTTTCAGGGACACACTGCCATTATAGTTGTCTTCTAGCAGGCTGGAGTCAATGGTGGTGTGATTTGTTTTAGAGTCTGAACTCAAAAAGTAAAGCTACAAATAACAGCTACCATTTGTGTTTTAACAAAAAATGTTTTTCTTTCAAAGTGTGAAGACTATCTGTTGTGTGACCAAAATCGCTTTGTATAGGAAATTTAAATTGCCTTTAAACAAGGGAGATGCTTTTTAATGTGTGGGTGAAAACCACTTTTCTTTTTAGAGTTCCGAGGGTTTGGGAGTTGTCATGAATGTTTGTTGGTTCTGGTGTGGTTTTTTTTCTTTGTAGCCCTTACTCTTGCTCCATTTCAGAAGTATGTACTGTGTGAATGACACAGCAAAGCTAAGTGTAGCAATTCCAGGCATGCAATTTCCCAAGTTTAATGGGATCCCCTTTTGTTACTTGCTGTCTCCTGGCTAGGAAAGTTTGAGAGTTGCTTTGGGTTTATATCCCTCAGTCACAGGAAAGCACTTGCTGTATCTATCCCATATGCCAGCTATCCTTCACCTCTTCCTGGCTTGCACTGGCTGATGTCTGGTTGTGCCAGGGAACCTTCCTCCCTGTTCCTGTGATGCTTTACTGGAGGCAGGGTGGGAGAAGGCAAGAAAGTAGGGCGATGAAGAGCTACAGTGCTGGTGCAGTAGCCTTCTGTTGGAGACGCCTGGCTCTGTGGGCAGTCCCCAGCACACCTCCTCCTTGTGTCGCAGCAAGAGCCTTCTCTTGGAGAGATTTGCACTCCCTGCCCTTCCCTTCTGCACACCCCGGTGCAGCAGCAAGGTGAGCCTTTCGTGCTCTCTCTGAGCTGGTCCCAGATGGAACCTTGCAGGCAGGTTTCTATAGGAACCAGGGGCAGGAAAAACCTGCCCACCAAGTTCAGTGTTTTAATGGCAGAGATGAAAGGGCAGGCAGGGAGCGATCTCCAGCATGGCAGAGGCCAGCGTGCGATGACATGGACAAGGGCAGGTGTTCCGCTCTGCTACACCTGTGTTGAGACAAGAATGGGCTTCTGGCCTCAGCACTCTCCTGCCCTGCTTCCCGAGCACTGTGGTAAATTCCTTTGCTATGTAGTCTTTTCTCATCCGTGTGCCTAACACACTGACTGACCCAGCTCCTCAATAGCAGGGAGGTGCAGCAGTGATTGTGCATGCAATTTAGGTTAATAATGACCTAGGGGAATCCCTGCTTACAGGCTTGAGGCGCTGGGCATGGCTCCAGAGCACAGGTAATGAGAAGCATGGCTGAAACAGTGACTGCGTTCCTAATAAAAGTCGTTGGAAACAGGGTTAACTGGACTGAGAGAAGGGCATGTTGCAGGCTCAGGAACAGAGCAGCTGTGGTCACAGGGCAGTGATAAGCCTGAAAAAAAAAAGTATCAAAATATTTTCACAGCCATGTTGAAAGGTGAGTAAGTATTGTCAGCAGATTTACTTGCTTGGTATGAGAGCTGTGTGCATTCCCATGTAAAATGAGTGTGCAGGTGCTCATTTTGTAGTTCTTGTTATGTCTTCAGCTACTGAGGGAAAAGTTGGAGCTAAGAGAACAAGTGGGGCTAGAGTGATGGGCAGGATAGAAGAGCATTTACAGAACACATGGGTAAGGAACTGGCAGTGTGGGGACAATGTTACTTTTCAGAAACAAAAGCTGAAATTCTTGTTTGGTTGGTTGGTTGGTTTTTTTCTTTTCTTTTTGACCTGAGAGTTGGCATCAGAAGATCAGAGTGTCTGTTGCTTCATGCTAGCCTTTCTCATGTAAAGAACTGTTTAAATCTGGGTGGAAGAAGCCTTATCGCTTGTGTTTTCAGACATAGATGTTTGTTACGGTTTTGCAATGTTTTACAACTGCTTATCTTAGAGGGCTGTAGCAAAGCCACTTCCAGGCTACAAGTGCTCACTAGGAGCAAAGTCAATATAACCATGTGCTATTCAGCGCTGTATACAACTTGAACAGGGCCTGCTGGATGAATCCTTGGGGTTCCTTCTTTTAGTGGTTTGCAGTTGTAAGTAGCCCTACTGGAAAGGGGAAGCTGGAAAACCCACCCCAGATTTGCAAATGTTAGTTTCTTCTAGGTACTTTCCCAAGTAAGGGTGACTGGGATATATCCCAGCACTGACTTTACCTGCTTGGTAGAGGTGGCTCTTGCTGCCTTTCACACACAGTTATAAGGTTGATCTTAAAGTCCAAAACATCTCTCTCTGATTACTGAACTATTCCACTGCTGTTCTTGAAAACCCTTATAAAAATCTGGAAAGTAAGGAGGGAAGCTATGCGGGCTGGCTCATTGCAGAGGTACTTAATAGCATGTTGTCCATATCCTAGTCCGGCTCATCACATCTGAAGCTTTCCCAGCTCCCTTCAAGGAGCTGTATTTCACAGCCCAATACTCTTTGCTCTTGTAATGCTACCCCTAAAGATCTCTTTAAGGCTTATTGCATCTAATGATATCCCCTTATACCCTTTTGACTATTCCAGTCCCTTCTCCATGGACAGTGTATTCAGAGAATGATGACGTATGATGTGTTTTCATAATTAAATAAAACAGGCTGCCTAGGGAAGTGGCTGAGTCACCATCCCTGGAGGTATTTAAAAGACTTGTAGATGTGGTGCTTAATGACGTGGTTTGATGGTGGACATGGCAGTGCTGAGTTTGCAGTTGGACTCAGTGATTTTGGAGGAATTTTCCAAACTAAATGATTCTGTGATTCTTTGAAATATGGGACTCAATATGTGATGGAAAAGGTGATGAAAGTTGACTTGATTCTTGACGTTTTTTCAATCAGCAGTGCTGTTACTGTCACAAGGAATTTGGTAAATGACAGTGTGCTCTTTCTAGCTGAGGGGTAGATATGAAACCAAGATGAAATTCTAGTCTCTGGAATTTAATTCTTCTGTGGGGAACTTAAATAACAAGGGATTTTATTTTTCTATGGGCAAGTGTTGGGTGAAGGGTCTGTCCACTGTGCTCCTAGATGCTAATTGAGTTCTGTCATCACCGTTTTTTTTTCTTTTTTATAACAGGGTAGTCATCTCTCACTTCTGAGAACAGCATCTCTGGACCTGCTGACAGCCTCTGCCCGCTGAGCCTTACCTAGCGCAATGTCAGGTAAGCAGGCAGAAATGGATACATACCTTACTGTTTGATTGCTTGTTCTTTCTTCAGCTGCAGCTTAGTCAAAGAAAGTTACTGTTTCCAAGAACCATTCTTGACATTAACATCCTGTCTGGTCAATCTGGGGGAGAAAAGACCACCCCACTCTTTGTGACCCAGCTGCCTTTTCACTTGGGGTGAACTCTGTTCCCCTGAGCTGAAGCCTGCAGAAGCTGCTTCAGCCATTCAACTCAGACGAAGAAAGAGTTTGAAATGTAGTCCACCTTCCTCATTTTTCATAAGATTTGGTTAGTTCTCTAATCCTCCCAAGACTTACCCCAAAGCAGGTGGCTTGCTTATGATCTGAGGGATTTTTGCTATGAAATCATAGCTCTAGGGCAGGCAGAAGGCTGAAGGATTAGTAGAATTACTGTGAGCTACTGAGATACAAGCTTTCCTAAAACTAGGTTTTCTCCAGCATGTCCCTTTTACAGTCCCTCTCCCACCCTATATTTTTGTTTACACCTTCATTTGCAGTCCAGCTGGTTATTTCAGTGTGTATAACTCTGAGGAAGACTGTATCTCAAAGCCAAGTAAACCTTTTTTGTCACTGATGTGCCCAGTGGAAGGCCTGGGATGTGCTTATCTGCTTCAGTTGCAAAACTTGACATCTGCTGTTATTGCAAAGGAAACTGTAACTCTGGTTTTTCTGCTTCTTTTTGCTTGTTGATAAGGGACAAAATGATTTGAAATTAGTTGCTTCCTTGGTGAAGTGGGAGCCCTCTCAATGTCTAGAGAGGCAGTAGTGACAAACTGCTGAGAAAGTCCTTCTCTTGCTGGAACAGTCTGTGTCCAATGTGCTCTTTCAAAGGAGTCCTTCCAGGTTCTCACTGCTATATCTCTTTCTGTTTAGGCCATCACACTCCCTCTGCTGGGGGTCCCTTCTCAGCACTCACTCCCAGCATTTGGCCTCAAGAGATCCTGGCAAAATACACACAGGTATGGTGTGGGGCAGGGAGGAGGTGTTCTCTGGCTCTGCATAGAAGTGAATGATTTCTGGTGGTCTCTGAAAGCCACAGGAAAAAAGAGGGAGAGTAGCTCTTCCTCCAGTGGTTTGGTTGTGGATGCTTGTTTGCTGCTTAAACTTCATGTGTTTTGTGGCTGCATCCTGGATCTTGCAAGAGAATCTTGCAGAGCACGAAGAAACTTGTGTGAATTATTGCCCTGCTGTTTTGCAACTATTGCTTCACAGTAAAAATGTTGACACCCTCAGGGAGTCTCTGTCACCATCAAGCTACTCTGGATGGCCTGTGCACAGCCGGAAATGGTAGCCTCAAGACTTGTCACCAGGTGGGCAGAGCAGGAAGGAAGGAAGCAGCCATGGAATTTCATCATTTACCCGTGTTTGCTGAAGTCAGCTGAGCCCAGTGAAACAGATTAAGGCTTATTGTGGTGCTGTGCCAGAAGCACGCTTCTTGAGTGCTGCCTAGGTGCAATATTGCTTGTGAGAGACCCCACAGGAGGGGCAGGTGGACCTGCAGGGAATGGGAGGTATCTCTAGGTTTTCACTCCTTTAAAAAGCCTGGTTGTAACCTCCAGTGTATATCCCCCAGTGCCAACCGTGAGCACAGACAAGGAAAGTTGAGATTTGGATCATGGACCTTAATTTGCTTTGGCTCGTAATTCGGGCTTGCTTCACAGGTGCAAGTCTCAATTTTGCCCACTGTCCTTCAGAGACAATATGAAAGCAACAGGCAGGAGAGGAAGCAATGCAGGGAGCTCGATTTGCAGTGTGTGTGCAGAGGTAACAGAGAACTGCTGTGTATTAGAGATGCAGACAGTAGAGACCACTTTAGCTGGTGTGTGTGGATTCCTCAGTCCATGAGGAGGGCTGTGTGCCCCTCCAGGTGGGAAGTTCTGATATTTATATGATGCTGCGCTCAAGCCCTGCTGGAAAAAAGGTTGCTGGGAAAATCTGTGCAGGTGTGAAGGCAGAGCTTCACAGCTTTCATGGAGAAGTCAAAATGGGAATGGCATGCAACACCTCCCCAGCTGGGAACTGTGATGGGAGACATTGAAAATAAGAGGGCAAGGAGTCTCATTGCTCAGAGGGGACAGTGCGAATAGTGGTGGGATAGGGCAATATCCACATGTCTCTGTTCATTTGTTCAGTAATGAACTCGTGAAAGTGTCTGTTCTCCTTTCTCACATCTCCCAGAAAGAAGAATCCATTGAGCAGCTAGAGTTCCACTATGATGAATTCGGTTTCCGAGTTGATAAGGAAGGTAAAGCCAGTCCCATCCCTCCCCCTTCCATTGTGTCCCTTCTCATGCTTCTGAGTGTGCCGAGCCAGGCAGGGTGATTTTACAACAACTCTGAGCTAGCCCTCGCCTACCCACCCATCATCATCTTTCTGTATCCTACCATTGTAATCATTAGTGCATTAGACATGCTGGTCTTACGGGATTCTGGAGCTCAGACTATGCAGTAGAGTCTTTTCCAATCCCTCATGCTTGTGCTGTGGGTAAGAGGGATTGGAAAAGTTAAGAGGCAGCTACCATTTCCATTAGCAGATGCATGCTGGGGAAGGGCATCTTTCCCAGTTCACAGTAGGGTCTCTGTTGTGTTCAGTAGCATCGTAAGCATGGATAGCCAGCACAGTGACGCGTGCTGTCTGTTGAAAAACTCATGACCAAGGTGAGTGGCAACTGTATGTGTTCTACCCATCACAGCAGCTTGGCAAAGTGCAGGGAAAATTGTAGGGACAGAACTCAGTTTTTCTGCATGACAGAGAGGCAGGTGACCAAACAGAAGGACACGTGGAGAGCTGTTGCAGCTGGGCATCGAACTACAACAGCTGCCTGCCTTTGCAAAGAGGAAGAGAAAGGAGTGGGGGATGTAGGAATTGCTTTATGTGCTCTGAGAGGATGTTCCTAGGGCTCAGGACGTACAGTGCAAGGGCAGAAGTTGCTTGCGTGTGTGCACTGTCAGAGAGGATCCTCTCTGAAGCAGTGACCCAGAGATAAGGACAGGACACAGCAATTTTCTTCAGCCAGAATGTTTGATAGACTTGTACA
>NW_010400560.1:19422-20601 GCF_000710305.1 Buceros rhinoceros silvestris | reverse complement strand
GAAGATTTGGACTGCATTGTTGGGATGTGTTACGTGATAAAGGACAGAGTCCCTTACGTCAAACCTGTACTTGTGCTGAAGTATCTATTTTAGAAAGCCAGCCTTGGGTTAAGGCGCGCTCTCATTGTGAATTTGAAAGTGACCTTGTTAAAGCTTTTTTGGCAATTAAATATCCCCAAAGTTAACATTTTGCACCTCATTACTTGCATGAGCATATCGCTTCTGCTTGCCACCTCTGAGGCTTGCTATGCTTTTGTCAGCCTGATTTACACATCCTTACAAAACCCAGCAGGATGGCTGCTGCCGGGGTCTTGTTTAATTCCAGCCACACTCTGCTCTAAATCATGAGTAAGCAGAGACTAGAAGCCTTCCAACAGTTTCTTAGTGCTCAAGGCCCCAGTGCCTTCTGCTCATGACCGTAAAATTTGCTGCATGGAGAAGACAGAAACTAAGCTTTGCCTTTCATGCTCGCTCTGGAAGATGTGAATGTTTTTAATGCGCTTTCTTCAGATGTTCTTCCTACTCCCCACACTGCCCTACGTTTGTTCCCTCTTTTCTTCCCTCTCACTTGTCTCCATTTCATCCTCCTCCCTTTGCTGAGGCAGATGGTGCTGAGCCAAATTCCAGCAAGCTCCTGGGGGTCCCACTGACGGAGGATCCACAGCAGAGGCTCAAGTGGCAGGCTCATCTGGAATTCACACACAACCATGACGTGGGCGACCTCACCTGGGACAAAATTGAGGTCACCCTACCACATTCAGACAAGCTGCGCTCCCTGGTGCTAGCTGGCATCCCGCACAGCATGAGGCCACAGGTGAGAGTACTCACTGTTCTGGGCAGGCTCTCCTGCCTGGAGTAAGAGACAGTGGAGCAAGACTGCTTTCTCTTTGATGAGAGGGTGGCTCGATATGGCTTTCTGTGACTGTGTTAGTGACTGCTCCTATCTCTGTTCACCCTGCTCCCCAGCTGTGGATGCGCTTGTCGGGGGCCTTGCAGAAGAAGAGGAATTCAGAGATGTCCTATCGGGATATCGTGAAAAACAGCTCCAACGATGAAACTATTGCTGCCAAACAGGTAGGAGATACTGCCTAATGCTGACTGGCCACAAGGGAGTAGGGTAGAAGGGCAAGATTTGTTACATGAGGAGGAAGGAGTGTGTGCCTAACACCTGCAGCAAGG
>NW_010400560.1:6778-19239 GCF_000710305.1 Buceros rhinoceros silvestris | reverse complement strand
TGAAGCTTAAGCCTGTTGGGCGTATTTCTCATTTGTTTTGTTGGAATAGCAACTGTGCAGTTTCCCTCCTTCCTAAGACAGCAGGGAAGGGGCTGGGCCCATGCTACCTACAGACTAGAAAACAGTGCTATGGTTGCATCTTGGCAAACTTCCTGATATTCACTGAGGAAGGTGAAGGGTGAAAGGCTGACAGATGCACTTCTATTTGAGGTAGTGGCAGCTGCTTCCAGGGACTGTCTTAGTTCCCTCAAATGCAAAGCCTCTGAACACCAACCAGACTTGTTAGAGGGTGTTTTCCCTCTTCCTCTGACCTCTCCTTTTGTGGGAGGAGGCAAAGGCCATGGCAAAAGAAACTGAAATCTGCACATAGAATTGGTTAGGTTGGAAAAGACCTTTAGGATCATCAGTCCGACCATTAACCCAGCACTGCCAAGTCCCCCAGGAACCATGTCAGGAGAAGAGACCGATCCCCACCTTCCTACAACCTCCTTTCAGGTGGTTGTAGAGAGCAAGGAGGTCTCCCCTGAGCCTCCTTTTCTCCAGACCAAACAACCCCAGTTCCCCCAGCCACTCTTCACAGGACTTGTCCTCTAGACCCTTCACTAGCTTTGTTACCCTTCTTTGGACACGCTCCAGCACCTCAATGTCGTCCTTGTAGTGAGGGACCCAAAACTGAACACAGTATTCAAGATGTGGCCTCACCAGTGCTGAGCACAGGGGGACAATCACTTCCCTGCTCCTGCTGGCCACACTATTGCTGATACAAGCCAGGATGCTGCTGGCCTTCTTGGCCACCTGGGCACACTGCTGGCTCATGTTCAATCAGCTGTTGACCAACACCCCCAGGTCCTTTTCTGCCAGGCAGCTTTCCAGCCACTCCTGCCCAAGCTTGTAGCATCGCAGGGGGTTGTTTTGACCCAAGTGCAGGACCTGGCACTTGGTGTTGTTGAACCTCATACAGTTGGCCCTGACCCATTGATCCAGCCTGTCCAGATCCCTCTGAAGAGCCTTCCTACCCTCAAGCAGATCACCACCCAGCTTGATGTTGTCAAACATGTTCAATTCTCACTAAGAAGATAGGTTCACAGTGGTTGGAAGGAGAAACAACACTGCCCAAGGGAGATCTGTGAAAGCTGTTTACCTCCGAGTCGCCCATGACAGATGTGGCCAGATTGTTGGTTTCTTTCTGCAATAGGTTTGTTGGGATGCCTTGCTTGAAATCCAAGCAGATGAAATTCCCATCCAGTATGCCTACTATTCTCAGTGGTGAAGCTAGGGGATAAGCAAGTATTTCTTGGGATTCACCAGGTCACCATCTGCACTTTCCCCTCGTGTCAGTGAACGCTGTTAAACTGTTCCCAGGTTCTTGGACAGAGCCACCTTCTTTATTGCCTAAGGACTTGTGCAAAGCAGAGTTCCCTGAGGCAAGAGGCCACGGAGAAGTGCAGAGAGCAGAAGGCAATTGGTCAGGTGCTGCAAGCTGACCCTGCCCTTGCTTATTGCTGTCTTATAGATTGAAAAGGACTTGCTCCGCACCATGCCCAGCAACGCCTGCTTCTCCAACATGAACAGTATTGGAGTGCCACGGCTACGCAGGATACTACGGGGACTTGCCTGGCTCTACCCAGAGATTGGATATTGCCAAGGCACTGGCATGGTAATCTGCTTTCAGAGTGTCTTTCTTAACAAGGATTGTTTTGTCTGTGCTGTGGCAAGAGATTTAAGGTGGTTGGTGCTGCCAGACATTATGACCTCCAGATGAAGTCAAGGGAAATCCCTTCCACGTGGAACGTTTTTCCTAGGGAAGGGACAACAGAGTAGCGCCATGTGTCCAAAGATGTGGGAATAATTCATTTCGTTTGTTGGGGAGGGAGGGCATTACCCTAAGGAGAAATTACTTTAGTGGGAGAGTGCAGGAGAGGTGCTGTGGAGGAAGAAAGATGTTGGTCACCAAGATACTCATCCATCTTTCCATGTGAGGAAGTGGGGAAAGAATTCTGCTCCCTTTAGAACATGCAGTTCTTCTTTCTAGGTGGCTGCCTCTCTGCTGCTCTTCTTGGAGGAGGAAGATGCCTTCTGGATGATGTGTGCTATCATTGAGGAACTGGTTCCTGCATCCTACTTCAGCACCACCCTGATGGGTGTGCAGACTGACCAGCGTGTCCTGCGACAGCTCATTGTGCAGTACTTACCCCGCCTGGACAAGCTGCTCCAGGAGCACGACATTGGTAAAAGTGTGCCTTACAAACCATAGCTTTTCTCACCAGGATGACATGCAGACAAAAGTTACTGGTTTTGTTTCACAAAGGGAGCGCAGCAGGGCTAGGAGCAAAACCTCCTGGCCCTGGAGGCAATGCCTCATCATCTTTGAGCTGGAAGGAGAGCAATTAGGAGAGTCCATTTTCACCGGTTCACTGAGTTCCTTTGTCACGTTTCTTTTCTGTGTCTTTACTCACAGAGCTCTCCTTGATCACCTTGCACTGGTTCCTCACCTCCTTTGCTAGTGTTGTCCACATCAAGCTGCTGCTGCGTATTTGGGACCTCTTTTTCTACGAGGGCTCTCTGGTGCTCTTCCAGCTCACTTTGGGCATGCTTAGTATGAAGGTAATTCCCACCTCTTCTTCCTCCTTTCTAGTCCTTCGGTGTTTAATTCTGAGCAAGAAGGTTTTGTATCCACTTCCCCTGTGTGTTTTGAGAATGTGCTGGGGAAGATTACTTCCTTCCTCCCTCAGAACTGGGGTCTATGAAGAACTTTCAAGGCCACTTCACAGGATTCAGGATTGCCTTTCCCCTGCCTACCTCATTTGTTTCTATCAACTGCCCTCCTCTATTCAATCTAGATTCCAACCTGAGGGTCCCTCTTACCTGAATCAAGATACTTCTTGATTTTCCCATCTCTGTGCAGAGATACAAAGCCAAGGTTGTGGTCGTCCGGGAAACTTTTGATGGCATTGTTGAATGCTCCAAGAGATTAGCGTCCTGGCTACATTTGATTTGGCTGGCTTACATTTAACCACCTGATCTTTTCCTTTGTATGCAAAAAATCATTGTGTCATTCAGCTTGCTACATGAAGGGCAAGGGTGAGCCTGCCAGGAGTAAGGGGAAGGTGAAGCACAGTTTGACATGGTAGGTGCTCTATAGTGTGTGGGGCTGAGCAGCTTCCATTCCCTTGTCTTCAACAAGATCCCTGCAGTGGGTGGTCCTGGCAGTGGGTACAGGGTACAGAATAGCTTCTGGTTTGTCTTTCCTTGCTAATTTGACTTCATTTCACTGATGAGTGCTGTGATTCAAAAACATACCAGCTAGAATTTTGGGGGCAGATTGCAGTGCAGTAGTAAAAGATGCTGTTCCCCTTTCACAGGTAGCTTGGATTCATCCTACTGAAGTTTTTAGGGAATTATCTAGCTGTACCTGCATTGCTTCTAGCCCAGGCTGTACGCTCAATGTAATTGCATGTGGCAGCCCCAAGAGCATTGCTGTCGTGCTCACTGTTCTGTGTGACAAAATGACTGCATTGTTGCAGGAGGGTGAGCTAATCCAGTCCGAGAACTCTGCGTCAATCTTCAACACGCTCTCAGACATCCCAAGTCAGATCGAAGATGCGGATGTGTTGCTGCGGGAGGCCATGCGCGTGGCTGGCTCGCTGACAGATGTGGCGGTAGAGACCCAGCGTCGCAAACACTTGGCCTACCTCATTGCTGACCAAGGGCAGCTGCTCAACTCCAGCACCACTGTCAACAATTTATCCAAAGTGAGTGCAGAGAGTCTCACCTGCCTCTGCTGCTCCTTTTTTGCCATCCCCTTATGTGTTCCCTCCCAACTACTCTTCATGAGCATGAGGTCCTCCTTTGTGAGATGATTTTAGCTCCAGAATGACTGTTTCATCCAGTGGAGGAAAAGGTTTTGGAAAGTGTGGGGGAGGTCTGTACTAATGAAATACTTCTAGATCAGTCCTGGTTGAAAAATCCCCAGGTGAAAGGGATATTGGCATTGATTGTAATTATCATTAATGAGAATTATGAGGGAAAGTGATGAATTTTATTAATGGAAACTAAAAGAAACAACATATGGGTTTGGCAGAATTTGCTTGGAGGATGCAGAGTAGGAACTGGAGTTAATCCATTAGTAAGAAACTGATACGCTAAAATAACTCTGGAACGTACAGTCAGAAAACAGCAGCAGCTTTTGAGAAGCTTAGTTAAAAACCTCTGTTTAATTTTGGGCTAGAGTCTGCAGATGCGGATGTAGTAGCTCCTGTTTGTCAAGACTGTGTGGAAAGTATATTCTTGATACTCGTCCACGTGCTCATCACAAGACACTCCTGCAATTCTAAAATGTAATAGGCATCCACTTAGAAATTTATATATAAATAGGTGTAGAACTGCATTTGGCAACAAGCAGAATTAGAACTAAAATTATTCACTTGAATCATAGTTGGTTCTTGAACTTTAGTTATGCTTTCATAATAATTGAGCTATAATTAACCCATTGCACATAGAGCAGATCAAGCAATAGAGATAGAGCTGATTCATTGCATTAGAACTAGAACAGCTCCTGTTTTAAAACAGCCTGTTCACTTGGCTGCCCCTTCCAGTGGTAACTGTCCTGACCCCTTGCCCAGAGCTGACCAGTGTGGAGGGTTGCTTTATTTTATTTCTGAAATCTGTCCTAATGTGCGCACTTTGTTCTCCCCCTTCCCACTCCCTCAGATTGTGCGGCGCAGGACTCAGCGCAGGAAATCTGGCATCACTTCTCTGCTTTTTGGTAAGGACAATCCTGTGCCGTTGATGGATATAGTAGCCAAGGAGGGAGGGAGGTGAGGCAAGTAGGGAAACACTGAGACAGAGGAAGAAAAGGGAGTGAGATCTGAAGAATGAGAGGGAAGAAGTGCGTTGGCTTGCTTTGGTCTGAGCTCAGAATATGGATTTTAGGTTAGATGGTTAGTTCTTAAATGATGACTAATGGTGGGCTGCAGCTTGGCCCAGCTGTAATGTGCTTCTTGCACTGACCAACAAGTCAAGCACATTTTCTGACCGACCATATGCAGTCCTTGGGCTGGATGTTGTAGTTGCCTGGTCTTACTCTGCTTAGTTCAGGAACATCTCTGAAGATCTGAGACTGGGTGGGATGCTCCAGTGTGTCACTTACCAAAATTTATAAATGCCGACATCACTGATGTTCCCCCTTACTTTGAGAGTTCAGTGTTGTGAACGCTTTTGAGTCTTTAATTTTCTTCGCTTGTGAGCTAAGCCAGTGTACATCCAGAAAGCATGGAGCCAGAATAGGCTTTGCATGGATTTAACAGCAGCTTGCTTCTGTGACTCCATAATAGCCTTTTCTATTGTAAGCCTCAGTGTCATCACCTTCCTTGCAAGTGGTTAGCTTTCTTGAAATTACAACATCTCACCACAGAAATTGTTTTTCTGGAGGAAGAGAACATACTGAATTTACAGGGTTCAAATAGAGTTCCTGTCGTGGCTGAAATGGCCTGAATAAATCTGAAACTGGGTTTTATTGGTCTTTTCAGAGAAGAGCTTTCCTGATGTTCTCCAGGAAGCTGGTATATTGTCACAGGCTTGCTACAAGCACATTCAGTGTTACATATAAAAGTTACAGTAGAAAACCAGTGAAGCTGTAAGGTCAAGCACGCAGAAGCGAAGAAATGCAGGAAAGTTGCTTGTGCAACCTAAATCAGACCTCTTGTATGTCATGTTATCATACGGTCAGTTCAGACTGAATGGGCAGGGAACTTAGCTGCCGAATCCATCTTTCTTGTGTCACAGTCTCCTTGACTAAGTTTGAGTAGCTTTATGAAAGTGATAGCGAGTTATACCCACGCACAAAGGTAAATAAAATAAATGAAATAGATAAATAAAAAATAAAATAAAGCTTCAAAACGTATCAAAGGTAGAATTGAGATGATTGATAGTGGTTTTTCATTTTAGTGGGGTTTCCATACAGTGACTGTCAAGGTTTTTACCTAATATTCTTAGTAATTAAAACATTGGTTAAAATAGAAGGGTTATCATCCTGCAGCAGATGTCCAGAATGGAGAACTTCAGCCCAAGCGAGGAGAAGGAAGGCTTGGATGTGATAAATTCACCTTATACTGGGAACTGTCAAACAACCTTAGAAAGTCTGCTGCCTGTGATAGTTACTGTGCAGAAGCTGGTAGCTAACCCTTGTCTGGGCAGGAGTGAGAACTTACCCAGACCTTAATTCTTCTTCCTTAGAGCAGATACAGATTTAGTAGTGACTTGGACGGGAGTCGCTGAATCACAGAAGCACTGTTTGGGAGGAACCTCTAGGTGTCGGTAGTCCAACCTCTCTTGCTCAAAGCCAGACTCTTGGTCCTGCTAGGGCAGGTTGGTCAGGACTTTCTCTAGCTGAGATTCAAGGAGTTGGACCAGATTTCTAATGAAAGAATAGGAAGAAGAAACAACTAAAGGTAGTCTGGCAGAGAACAAGATGCGTATGTTGCCCTTCTGTTGGATGGCCATTGCAACAAGGAAAGGCAGGAGATCTAGTCCTCCTCTGCACAACTGTGCAGCTAGTCAGTCTTTGCAGGCTCAAAATAGAGCCTCCTCACATATGGCTGGTCCTGCACTGGTTTCCCATTTTGGAAATGTACATGGAGGAGTGTAGGTGCCATAAGGTAAATCTGGTGGAAGCTCCAGCTGCTTTCCTCTGGATCACGTGTATTCTAAGGTGGGAGGATGTGGAACTTGCTTCCCATATCTCCTGCTTGTGTTTGGGTGGAATTGACCTGAGTGCAGAGGGAGCAGCATGATACTTTGGCCAGAAGCGACTGAAAGATGGCAGGAAGAATCAATAGTCTGTGCAACTGAGGGCAGCCCACGGAGCGGTGTGGCTGTGGTTGAGTAGCTGCTTCTTTAGTCACGTTCTGTTTTAGCAGTGTGAATTTTTGGGGAATTCGCGCTGTCTGCGTGATCACCTGTCTGTTTACAATCTTTGTATCTCTGAATCTGTGGTGAGTCTTCTTACATGCTCTATTTCCTACCCCTGGCCACCGAGAGGGAGGTTTTGTTAATTTTCATTGCTTGGTCTGGGAGTAAGTATGCCTCACAATTTTTCTAGTCCAGAAGCAATGTTCAGTTTTCTCTTAAGCTCTGTGTGTCTGATTCACTAACAATTTCATTTAGCAAATATGAAACAATGATTAAAATAATTTTAAATCTAATTTTGTGCTTCTATTTATGTTTTTAAATTGTTGGTCTTTTTAATTGGGATCACTTACAATTAAAAGATACTGTTAATCACTTTTCAATCTGCAGAAGCTTCATGTGTATACAGATGTATAGCTTGGGCCATATTTTATTATTATTGGTTTCTATAATGCTCTTAAAAGGTAAGCAGAGTACTAATTTGCCAGCCAATGATTTATTTGGGTCTTGCATAAAAGCTGTGTTTATATAAAAATTGGAGTTCAGTGTAAAATACATTGTTTTAAATGTTGGTTTTGTTAATGAAGCTGCCACATCTTCAGAATATTAGAGAGAGCAAAAATAGATGTGTGAAAATACACTTTACATTTAAAACAAACTGGATTTGTTAAGAAAAGAAGCAAATGGTTCATGGTTTCCAAATATCATGTACACACTTTTTAAGGCATTCATATACCTCAACTGTCTAAAAAATCCATGCCATTAGGTATCTTTCTGCATGAATTAACAGAGATAGGCTGTCAAAACTCCTAGGAGAATTAGCAACAGTTGAAAGATGCTTTGGTAACTTCTGCTTTGTACTTATGACCATGTTTGTACACCCAAAACCTTTGAAGTCTGGCTCTTAGGGAGGTCAAGGTCTTAAGCAGATGGTGTGTTTTCTTTCGTGGCTCTGACTTCTAGACTGACACGGGAAAGTGCAGTGTCTTGGTTTTTCAAATCTTTTTCAAGACTCAGTGAAGAATATTCTCTCAGCCTGCGAGGTACGCAAAAATCAGAAGTAGTTCGACCTAAAGCTGTTTCAGCTTCAAGAGAATTTCAGTTGAAGATAATTTTGGAAAGTTCCCTTGTTTTGTGTCTCACCACTCATCTGTCTGTATACTGCATAGACACTTTCCTAAAGCAGAACACGGTACCTTGGTGTACTGAGTTGTGCAGACAGATAAAAGATGGTATCTTCTAGTTCCATAGGTGGTTTGAAATACCAGCTCCTTAAAATCAGAGACAGTCAAATTAGTACTGGATGTTTACGTTATTGAATAGGCTGGCAGGAAGTGCCTGCCTTACTGTAGGCACATCTAATGTCAGGCTTCTTTGATTTCTGCAGAATCAGTGATTTCTAATGATTTCTAATGTTAACCAAAAAAAAATACCTTTTACTTGTTTTCCTTTCCTCACTTTCCCTTTGGCTCTGTGGGCTTCTCCAGGGGATGACGACCTGGAAGCACTGAAAGCCAAGAACATCAAGCAGACAGAGCTGGTGGCTGACCTGCGTGAGGCCATTCTCCAGGTGGCACGGCACTTCCAGTGTGTGGATCCCAAGAACTGCAGCATTGTGAGTGGGAACAGCTGGATCTCCACTGCTGTGTGTTCCAGACATGAGTGTTGAGTGTCCACCAGAGGACAGGAATGTTCAAATGCTCCTGGAGTGTGGTCGTAAGGAGGAACATGACAGGTGTAACGGGTGAAGGATGTCCCTGGTGGTGGGGGGCTGTACTGCAAGGTTGTCTGCCTGCTAGAAGCAGGAAAGGATTTGGGAGTAGGGGCACACAAGCTTTGGTAGATCAGCTTGGAGTTATCTGTTGCTCTTCATCTACATGCATGCTAGGATCTGACTCCAGACTACAGCATGGAAAGCCACCAGCGGGACCACGAGAACTACGTGGCCTGTTCCCGTAACCGACGACGACGAGCCAAGGCATTACTGGACTTCGAGCGCCACGATGATGATGAGCTGGGCTTCCGCAAGAATGACATCATTACGGTGAGTTAGCCTATGAGACAGAGACCAGGGCAAGACCATACAGACCCAACTTGTTTGGGACACTTGTTTTGGGAGGAGATCAACTCAGAGCCCAGTTAGGAGTCTAAGGGAAGCAGCTGGTGTTTCTGGAGGCTGCCTGAGGATGAGGCAGTATGTTCCTGTGAGTGTCGTCTGGTGGGTCATTCTCATTGCAACCAACAAGTCCCTTTCCTAGCTGCCGTACAGCTGAGCAAAAGATTGGTTTGGTCCAGCTTGGGTTGCAGTTTAACACTGTGCCCTGGGCTGTGGTAAGACTGTAAAAGTATCTATTTGCGGTTTCGCTGGGGGCATTCCATCTGAAATTGTGGAAAACAAGGGTAACGTGTTTGCAGTAGCTTTTTGCCCTTGGAGACCCTAGGCCACGTGCAAGAGAACATTGGCAAAACAGTTGAGAAGAAAGCAGTTCCTCATTGTGCACACACAGCCAGGCAGCTGTAGCCCTCCTGGCACTGCACTCTCTTCAACCAGTGTTTTCCACTCCCTGTTTTCCAGATCATTTCCCAGAAGGATGAGCACTGTTGGGTGGGAGAGCTGAATGGACTGAGAGGTGAGAGCAGGATGGGTTGCCCTGGGGAGAGTGGGGGCTGGGTGTGGAGCATCCATTCATCATCCACATCAACTCCTGTGGCACTTTTGCAGCAAAGGTTTTGCTGCTTGCCCAGAGCATGTGCCAGGATCAAGGGAAATATTAAAGCACTGGGTATGAGAGCAGTGGTGCAGCTACCTGGTTACTTCTTGCAAACAGCGAGTTTAGCCTCCATCCTCCTGGCACAGGGTGGTTGGGTGCATGTCATCTCTGCTGCTTGTAGACAGTGTCCCGTAACTGGCTTCCTCTTGCAGTTGCCTTAACTCTTGTCATTTTGAGGCTTTTCGCTTCCTTTCTCGGGATTGGACCCTGAGAACTCTGATTTGTTCTCGGCCTCCACTGGGCTCTGGTCTTGTCCGTGTAGGGGTTTCTCAGTGTCTCTGTCAGGCTCACCTCTCTGTCCTCTCTTGGTAGGTTGGTTTCCTGCAAAATTTGTGGAGGTCTTGGATGAGCGGAGTAAAGAGGTAATTAAAAAAACCCACCATAACAACATCCAAAAAACCCACATAAAAAGAAGAGTCCTGTCAAAACTGAAAACCCATACATGAAAAGAGCCATATATTTCCCTCCTTGCGTCTGTTTACTCTCCCTGGCTATTGATCACTTATTGACACAATCAGGCAGCTTTTCTTCCTAAGCCCGTTTGCTCAACTTCCTCCTGCTGACAGAGTGGAGAATAAGGGCTACAGAGTGCTGCAGGGGGTAGCTGAGTGTGGTGCCTGGGCTTGCAAGGACCCAAGAATGAGCTTTGGGAAAGCTGAGGAAGCAGCAGGCAGGTACGCAGGAGGATCCTGTGGGCAGGCTTTCTGCCTGCTCCCCACTGCCTCTGCACTCCTTCTTTGAGGCCGTGCCTGTGGATTCTGCTCATGTCTTGTGGTCACCACAGGAGATTCTCCCCGAGCAGCTGTGCCCAAGGGCACACTCTATCTCGGTTCATCATGGAGCCAGCTGTGGTGAGATGCCATCTATTTAGAGCAGATACCTCAACATGGCCCCAATGCTGGGGTAACTAGGAGACAAGTGTCATCAGCTGTGGGTCTAGGCAGTGTGCAGGGGAAGTGGAGAAGGCCCTGTTTTCCCTCTTCTCCTCAGCATTTGGAAAGAGGGGAAGGGCTAGAGAAGCCCCTAGAGAGGTGTCACTGTTGGGCTCTCACTTGTTTCCTTGCTCCCTTCTCAAGGCTGGTTCCTTAGATGCAGATCACCTCTCTCTGTGTAAACACACCCTGTACTGCTCAGTGGTTCTCCTCCCAGCTGTGGAAGTAGAGAGGATCTCACTCATCCTGATTTTGGATTGCTAACAGCCTATCAGGGGGATCCCTCAAAGTGGTGTACCAGCTCACCTGGGAGTTCGAACTGTCCCCGTTTGTCTCGACTTTTAGAGGTGTACAGAGTCCCAGAGACCTCCAGTGCAAATCCTTCTCCTTACCGTAGCCCAGTCAGCATCACACCAAACCACAGCAGTTCCTACATGCTGAACACTGCCAGGATAGTGCTGGGGTCACCTGCGTGGTCTCCTGGCACCATCTAGGCACAGAGGTCCTGGTGTCTTAGCAAATCCCCAGGAGTAGCACTGAACATGGTGCCTTATGCAAAAATCAGCAAGAGCGTAAGGGGTTAAGGGAGCAGAGGCTGGTGGGCACCTGGGAGCAGAAGAGAGAGAAGCTGTAGGTGAGCAGACCACTACCATGCTCTGCCTCCTCGCCAGTATGCTGAGAGCAGGCTCTTCATACTCCTCAGTACTCCATCGCTGGAGATGACTCAGTCACAGAAGGGGTGACAGACTTGGTGCGAGGGACGCTGTGTCCAGCCTTGAAGTCCATATTTGAACATGGATTGAAGAAGCCGTCTCTGCTGGGGGGCGCCTGCCATCCCTGGCTGTTCATTGAAGAGGTGAGATGTCTCAGCTCCCTTCATGGGGCAGTGTTGCTGGAGGGCTGGGCTGAGGCGGCTGCAGAGCAGTGTGTGCTGACTGTCCCTCTGCCTTACTAGGCTGCAAGCCGGGAAGTGGAACGGGACTTTGACTCTGTGTATTCCCGCCTTGTGCTCTGCAAGACTTACAGGTAAGGCCACTTCATTCACGTGAAGCAGCTGGGTCTGTGCCCTGCTCCTGTGTGCTCATCAAACTGGTGCTGCTCTCCACCTTGGGAAGGGTCATGGTCTGCCCTGTCCTCCTGAGGGTGTGATCTCAGCAGGCTGCTGTGCCCATGCAGACTCGGGCTTGGCAATAGTTCTTGTGCCCCTTCTCCGGGCTCCTGTGTGTGCTTTTGGGGCTGTATCTTGCTCTCTCCTGGCTGCAGGATCACCTGTGGGCTCAGCAGTAGCAAGGGGTGTGGAGGGGGAAAGGCCTGCCTGTGTCCAGAGTGACACTGGAACTAGCTAGGTCTCTGCTGTGATCTTTGCAGGCTTGATGAAGATGGCAAAGTCCTCACTCCAGAGGAGCTGCTTTACCGGGTGAGTGCTGCCCCCCGCCCAGGCAGAGCCCAGCTCCTAATATGGGGAAGTTTCCCAGGAGGCTGCTGGAGGGTGGAGGCCCATCTCCAGGGAGGTGCTCAAGAGTCACCCAGACCTTCCCTGATGGGACGAGACCCCAGGTGCCTGGGGAAAAGCAGGAAGTGAAGCCATGAGGAAGGCTCGGCCCCTCTGCTGCTAGCAGGTGGCACTGGGTGAGGGTGGGGGGCTCTGGGGAGGGCAGCATTTGGCTCTGTTGCTGAAATGGCTGCCCAGCCTGGCCAAAGGCTAAGCTGGGATGGCGGTAAGCACATCTTCCCTCCCTGCAGGCAGTTCAGGCTGTGAACGTGACACACGATGCGGCACATGCACAGATGGACGTGAAGCTTCGTTCCCTCATCTGCGTTGGGCTCAAGTGAGTCATCCAGTCCTGATACC
>NW_010400560.1:5087-6665 GCF_000710305.1 Buceros rhinoceros silvestris | reverse complement strand
TCGGCATTCTGGGTGTGAGGAGCTTGGGAGGCGGCAGAGCAGGCTCAAGGGCAGCAGTTGTTTCCCCTCTCACTGCAGGGGACCTGCTGCTTTCTTGTTCATCATGCCGGCCTGGCTCCTGGCTGGCAGAAGTAGCTCTGAGTGCATGGAGTAGCTCACACAAGTTCACTGGGTTATCCTGTTCCCCCGGGGACACGAGTGTGGGCTGGGGACAAGGCTTGGGCTGAAAATAGACCATCCCAAAGGGATGGGGCTTCTTTCCCTGGCTTCAGCCGAGTAACATGCCTCTCCTCTACCCCATCGCTGCAGCGAGCAGGTGCTGCATTTGTGGCTGGAGGTGCTGTGCTCGAGCCTGCAGACCGTGGAGAAGTGGTTCCATCCCTGGTCATTCCTGCGCAGTCCTGGCTGGGTGCAGATCAAATGTGAGCTGAGGTGAGTGTCCCCATGGGCCTCAGCAGGGTCTGGAACAGATTTTGTCCTCCTCTGCAGGAGGTGGCCCTCACTATGGCTGTCTCTGAGCCTTCTCCAGTGAGTAGCAGCGTGGGCTGCCCAGACATAACCGCTGCAGAGATTTCCTCCTGTGTGCTGAGGCAGCAGCAGCTGTCTAGACAGCTTAATGCGATGCACTGTGCCTGCCTGATCAAGAGCAGAGCTTGGCTCTTGGGAGGCTGTCGTGACAATCAGACAGCCTCTGCCTGCCAGCATCCTCCTGCTGTGCCCCACACCTACTCCGATGGTGCCTTTTCCAACTGCTGCTCTGTGGTCCTCTGCCAGCTACCATGGGTCCAAGCAGGGAACAGGAAATGTGCCAGAGAGACAGTCTGGCTGTCGCTGGCTGGGAGGGAGTCACTCACCAGTTAAGGGAAGGAGCAGCGTCAAGAGGTTGAATGTGGCTTTAGTGCCTGAGCTCGCACAAAGCCCATCGCTGGGAGCCCAGGGCACGCATCTGTGCTGCGTGCTTCTGGCCCTCCTGCACTGCAAAGCCACGTTCAGTCCCAGGGAGCGCAGAGCAAACCCCCTGCCGTCACCTCCACTGCTGCCATCCTGCGGGACTGGCTTTTATCCACGCCACCCCCTTGCCTCTGGCTCCAGTGGAAGAATCTGTAGCCAGGACCCCTGTGTGTGCACACCTCAGGGTGCCCTGTTCTTGTCATGCTGCTGCCGATTGGAAGGGAGGGAGTGAGTCACCGCCACCTCCCTGCTGCGGTGTCCTGTGGCTGCTTTCTCGCAGCACGGGGTCAGGGCTAGTTCAGCACAGCCGAAGGACCAGGTGGGACTGGAGGATTTGGAGGAGACCCACATGTAGGAGTTTCCCCTGAGCCTGAAGGAGTGATGAGCTTGTTGCCAGGAGGTGCGAGCTCTGCATGCCTGTCCTAGGGACAGGGCCAAGGTTCTGCCTCTGCAGCCCCTGCTTAGCACCAGGCCCAGTGGGGGAGCTCCATGTGCCATCCGCATGCGGCACTTGTGCAGGGTGGTCAGGACACTCCTCGTACTTCTGGGAGATTGAGAGAACGAGATGCAGAAACTCCGAGGTGCCACTGTCAGGGGTCTGCTTTCTGGAGGGGAACCCGCAGCCCC
>NW_010400560.1:4043-4817 GCF_000710305.1 Buceros rhinoceros silvestris | reverse complement strand
GCTCTCCTGCTTGGGCCTGGCAGGATGTGAAGCCCAGAGGGGGAAACGGGGGATGAGTGGCTGCCGCTGCCCTTTCAGCACTAACAAACAAGGAATTTCGTCCTTGTTAAGCTTGTGGGCATGTGGGGGCAAGTGGAGGAGCTGTGCAATTGTGTGCCTGGGGGCAGCCGTTGTGGGCGCAGGCTGGGAGTGTGATCTGGCTGTGGGCGGGCGTGTGTTACCATCCGCTGCCCTTTCAGCACTAACAAACAAGGAATTTCGTCCTTGTTAAGCTTGTGGGCATGTGGGGGCAAGTGGAGGAGCTGTGCAATTGTGTGCCTGGGGGCAGCCGTTGTGGGCGCAGGCTGGGAGTGTGATCTGGCTGTGGGCGGGCGTGTGTTACCATCACTCTCTTCCATTGCAGAGTCCTCTGCAAATTTGCCTTCAGCCTCTCTCAGGACTGGGAGCTGCCGATAAAGAGGGAGGTGAGTAGGTGACATCCCTCATTCTTTCCCTCACCTGGGGGCTTTGCTTACTGTCTCCCTCTCCCAGCTTTGTGCTCCAGCCTCCTCTCGAGCCGGTGCCAGAGGCTGTGGATGGGGCTGCTTTCCCTGCCAGGGCAGGCTGTGCGCGGGAGCTGTGCAGAGAGTGCTGCCTGTCCCTGCCCAGCTCGGGCAGGCCCCTCCCTTCCCCGGTGCTCTCCAAACCGCAGGGCCTCTCCCTGTTTGTTTCAGCTGCGCGGAGGTGGGAAGTGCAGCGAGACCTCGGCGTGCTGGGGCTCTGCCCGCAGACAGC
>NW_010400560.1:3669-3885 GCF_000710305.1 Buceros rhinoceros silvestris | reverse complement strand
CTCCCGTTTGCGGGGTGTGGTCCACTGCCCTGCCTCTCTGTGTCGTCCTGCAGGAGAAGGAGAAGAAGCCACTGAAGGAAGGGGTGCAGGACATGCTCGTGAAGCACCATCTCTTCAGCTGGGACATAGATGGGTGACCCCCACCCTGCCCCATCCTGGGGAACCTTCTCAATGGCGCACACTCCTCTCCCCAACCCCCCTCATGTATCACCCCCC
>NW_010400560.1:3120-3548 GCF_000710305.1 Buceros rhinoceros silvestris | reverse complement strand
CCCCCATCATGTCTCAACCCCTGCCCTCCCCCACCCGCACCCACTTGTATCTGACAAAATCCCCCTTGGGGGTGGCTGCCAGGCCACTTGGGACAGATGGCGCCAAGAGACCAAGCCGCAAACCCAGACCCAAGAGAGGTGACAGTCAAGGGTGATGCTGCAAAGGGACAAGTGTGTTCTGGCCATGGAAAAACAAGTGCCCCCTCCCAGCGTTCCCCATCCCTGCCACCCCCATCTCCTGCTCGCCTCAGCCCTGCCTCCCCCCGCTGTGCTTGGGGGAGCAGCCTGGGCCACAGCCCCTCCGCGCTGCCCCACAGGCCAACAGCTGCCAGGGTGTGTGAGCGCAGCTTGCTCTTGTAACTGTGGGGAAGAGGCAGCCCTTGTGGAGTGGCTTTGATCCGTGAACGCTGGTGCCATTGGCAGGGGGG
>NW_010400560.1:2135-3028 GCF_000710305.1 Buceros rhinoceros silvestris | reverse complement strand
CTGGGGCCATTGGCAGGTGCACTGTGGGTGTAAGTGGAATTGGGCTGGTGAGAGACTCGTGGCTGTATGGGAGCAGGGACAGCACATGCCCCCATGCCAGCCAGGGGCTCGCTTCTGCTGGGGTGAGGGATGGTGAAACCTGAAGCACTTGGACAAGTTCCTCCAACCTGGAGCTGAGGCGGAGAGGGGGGAAACCGGCATCAGCCTCATCCCACCTCCCTGACACTGGTGTGGAGGGTGTTGACAAGAGGTGCCCGACTGCACGGGCCTGTTACTGCTCTAACAGCCTCAGGGGATGGGCCTTGTCTCTTCTGGGAGCGGACCAAAACCACTGCTCCCCTAAACAAGAGTGTTTCATGCTGTTGTTTTAGTCTCTAGATGATTTTTACTGTTAACCAAAAAGCTGTAAATTAATTCCAGGAACGTGTATATTTTGGCACTGTTGTAGCTCAGGACGGGGTTCAGGTTGGAGCTGGCTCAGGGAGACTAACTCGTCGTCCTCGCCCTGCGGTGGCAGCAGGGACGCAGGTCAGGAGTGGAGAATTGCTGCTTTGTGGTGGTGGCTCTGGATATGGAGTCTGTGACTTTCTACTGAAAGCGCTTGTCTGTGAGCACAAACTACTCATGACACTAGATTCTTACTTTCCTTTATTTGGTGGGTTTGTAAATAAACTGCATCTTGGGGGAGTGCTGGGCTTTGGCTTTGTTTTTTAGCAGGGCCAGGACTGGATTTAATTCATTTCTGCCAACTGATAATTGTGACCCCATTTCTGTGCTGGCTCCTGCCAGGGTCAAGCTGAGGTCTCTGCTCACCCCGTACTGGTGCAGTGGGTGTTCCCTGCTGGCCTCCCATCAGACCAGGCCACATGGCCAGGTAGCAGCTGGCCAGGACA
>NW_010400560.1:0-2021 GCF_000710305.1 Buceros rhinoceros silvestris | reverse complement strand
TAGCGGGTGGCAGGGACAGGAGCAGCTGGGCGACCAGCAGCGGCAGCCCTGCCTTGCCTCTCTGCCACTCTCCAAAGCGCAGCGCCGCAGCAGAGCCCCCAGAAAAGCAAGAAATACTCAAAACCAAGGAGGTGTGGGGACACTGCAGGAGGACAGTCCTTAACAAAGGGAGAGGGGCTGGCAGAAAGCTGGGCTGGGCAGCAGTGGCACAGCAGTGTGGGCTGTCCAAGAAGCTGCTCCAGAAAAAGCAGGTGGAGTCTTGGCTGCAAAGTGGGCCCGTAACAGGGTACAGGCACCGGGGAGAGCTGTGTTCAGAAGCCCAAGCTCATGAGAGGGTGCAGCCTATTTACTGAGGTGAGAACAAGTGGTTTCAGCATAATTCCGGTTTAGCGTCTGGCTGAGGGAGGCTGCAGCATCGCCTCACCACAGCTGGGGCCCAGACCAGCCTGCGGGGCTGGGGGAGGCTGCAAAAGCTGCCCATGCTTCTTCCATGTAATAAGACAGACCTACGTCTGGTTGCAGGGCAGGTGATTCCCATACACTGAGGGACTCTCCCTGCAGCTGAGAAGTGCTGAGGCACCACCACTCCAGCTGCTTATATATATTTTTGTTTGGTTTTTTTTGTTTTTTAAGGATTGAGAAAGATGCAGAGGGATCAGCCACCCTTAGCTGGAAAAGGCAGCGGGGTCCCGAGCCCTCCCACCAGCACAGCAGAAACGTTTTTGAGCCCGTGGCTGTTTGGAATTTTTTTAATAAAATGGATTTTTTTTTTCAAATATTTGTAACTGAAAAAATAATTCAATTTAAAGATCCATTCTCTCCCCCATTAACTTGTCACTTTTATCCTTTTCCAGTTGAATACTTGCTCTGGATCCGATGCCCCAGCACCATCTGTCTCTGATGGTGCTGATCACCCCTCGCCATTCGCTGCATAGTGGAAGGGAGAGTGCTAGTCCAATACACGTTACAAACAAGTAGTGGTTACAGCAGAAAGATTCAGGATTACATTCAAGGTAGAGGCAGAACATCAGACTTCTGTTTTGTTTTGTTTTTCCCAGTGGGTGCAAAACTGTATGTCCAGGGGAATACCTCTTCTGACAAAGAACTAGTCAACTATTATTCAAACAAATAATAGTAAGAAAGCAGAGAACGGGGCTGGCCTGCTCTGGGCACTGCTCAGGGAAGACTGTCTAACTTCCTGGGATGAGGCACCATGTTCCCCACTGCTCCTGGGCACAGGGTGATCGCTCACACTCCTGGCTGAAGCCCCTTGTGCAGGGAGGCTCTGGCAGGTTAGCTGGGTTCTTCAGGGGCTGAGGCTTATGGTTCTGTATCTTCTGGGCTCCTTGACGGCTCTTCAGCCCATCAGCCAATTTATTTCAGGTATGTTGGGCACATTTAACGTAATTCCTTACATTCCTAAAGTTACACAAAGGAAGGTGAAAAGGAGCAGCTGTGAGCTCAGCCTTTCGCCACCAACCCTGGGGAAGGGCTAAATCAGCAACAGGCATTGGCATGGCACTGCCAACAGCACGGGGTGCCTGGCCCAGGGCGAGGAACTGTAGCTGGGTCAGGCCAGGAGTGCTCCCACCTTCCTCTCGGAGCTCACTGCACCGCAGTAATTCCATTCTTTATTCCCTGCTTGCAGCTTTGTAGTTATTTGTACAAAAGAAGTCACACAGCTGGTGTTTGCAGGGGCTACTGCTCACTGTGGGCTAAAAGGAGCCGATTTTGCTCAAGTTTGACAAAGAGGCAGCCTCAATCTTTCCCCTCCACATGCTTCACCTAAGACGCCCCTTGGCTCCAGTGCCCACCTGGTCCAGCTGCCCTGGGTGGGGGTGGGGTGGGGCGGCTGGGGGAGCTCTGTAAGGCAATGGCTAACACGCTCCCAGGGAGCAGTGAGGGAGCGCTCGGGGCGGGGGGTGATGGACATGTCCACCACCCCCAGTTCTTTTGATTTTTTTATTTTTTTTTTCTTTCAGGACAGGACTTGGTAGCTGGGGCAACAGAAGCGGGACGGG
>NW_010400559.1:0-8039 GCF_000710305.1 Buceros rhinoceros silvestris | reverse complement strand
AGGTCTCTTCCAACCAGATGATTCTACGATTTTTATTTTGAAATTGATGCTTACAGGTTTCTTCTTTCTTCCCACTGGCTTTCTCTGCTGATGCTAACTGTTAGTCATGACAATTTGTGCATAGAGAGGTGACATGTAAACTGCAGACTGACCATAAAGTGCAAGCTGACCATAAGGAACTGAAGATAATTGGTGATTTAACTACCAAAATGAACTGAGAATAGTTTGTGAACTGACTACTTCAGCCCGGAAGTCACTGGAAAGCAAAATGGTCCCTCCAAATTCACAGAACAGCAGAATCATTTTGGTTGGAAGAGACCTATAAGATCAAGTCCAAGTGTTAACCTAGCACTGCCAGGTCACCAATAAGCCATATGTCTCAGCAACACATCTACTCACCTTTTAAATACCTCCAGGGATGGTGACTCCACCACTTCCCTGGGCAGCCTGTTCCAACGCTTCACAACGCCCTCTGCAAAGAAATTTTTCCTAATATCCAACATAAACCTCCCCTGGTGCAACTTGAGGCCATTTCCTTTTGTGCTGTTACTTGTTACTTGGGAGAACAGACTGACCCCCACCTCACTAAAACCTCCTTGTTGTGGCCCAAGTGCAGGACCCACCATTTAGTCTTACTGAACTTCATACAGTTAACCTCAGCCCACCAACCCAGCCTGTCCAGATTGCTCTGTGGCACCGCCTGACTTTCAAGCAGATCGACACACCCATCCAACTTCGTGTCATCCACAAACTTGATGAGGGTGCACTCAATCCCCTCATCCACATCATTGATAAAGGTGTTACAGAGAACAGGCCCCAACTCTGAGCCCTGAGGGACACCACTGGTGACCAGCTGCCCACTGGACTGAACTCCATTCCCCACCACTCTCTGGGCCTGGCCATCCAGCCAGTTTTTATCCAGTGAAGAGTACACTCATCCAAGCCATGAGCTGATTACTGGGCACTAAATTATTTCTGGGCTGCAATTATTTCTTTTGGGTAATCTGGGAGAATACAAGACTCAGGAAGTTACATGCTATTCCCAGATTTTAAGTAAACCCCTACTACCACTGATAAATAGTTACTGTATTTTTCTATGCACCCCTCCGCCTTCTCCATTGTTCTAGAGAACAGTACTACTTTTTGTTGTTTGTTTCTTGTTAAATGTTGGTGGAGGAAGTAGAGTGTGATATGACTAACCTATATTAAAAAGAAGTAAAGCCATAGTTGTGTAGTGGTTCTTCACTGATAAAAGAACACCTTAAAATGTATTTGTCTTTGTTGTAATTAGCTTTATGTAAGTGATTACATCTCCACTTCTACAATAGTTTGAATTTTAGAAACTGAAGCAGTATTATATTAGTATACCACATTACTGTGTGTAATGGGCTATAGTAATAAAATTCTAATTTTGCAACTATCCTCAAGAAGACTTCTTAGCATTTGGAATTTTGTGTGCCAGTAAATAAATTTTAGCAAGTGTTTTGTAGAATGAGGGAGACCTTAGTTAATGTATTTGGCAATAAAAATATTTTCAAATGAATTCTGGTGATCTAAGGCATCCCTGACACATTTAGGAAAACAAATAAATATGATGTATGTTCACTTTAATTGTGGGTGAGATCAAGGCCCACTAGGTGTGTGATCGTGGCAGTTGACAGTACATGGGGTTGAAACTTCATGGGCTTCCTGGTGCAGACCAGTGCATATAATAGATGGTTCTGTTTCTGATCTTGCCTTGTCAAATGGGCTAGTGAGGCTGAAAGATTTCGTATAAAGATTTTTGTCTTCTAAAACTATATACTAAACTTTAGGTGTGGTTCACAGGGCTCTGAAATGGGAAGTTGGTAAAACAGAAAATAGTGTTTTTTTGTAAAACATTTTTTAAGTAGTTCATTTATGAAAAATTATAAACACATAGAACTCAAAGCTTGCTAAGTATCGTGACTCTTCACCTCCGCTGATAATCAGGAACAGGGCTGTTTAATGTTTCAAGGTCTCATCTGTATACTGTCCTAAGGCCTCCCGAATTCTTAAGCAAAGCAATGTTGTATTCTCATATTTCTGGAAATATGAGAATAATATATTTGCTGTCAGATGGATTTAAAAGCAAAATTTTGTTGCCATGACTAATTAATGTAAAGTGGTGCTATACTGCCAAAGTTTATTTCTGTTGTTATTTTTGTTATTGTCCGTAAGATTGCTGAGATGCTCAGTAATCTTTTAGACTTTGCATTTTGAGGGTAGGTGAGTTTTCATTTGAAACTTTGAAACGGTTTTAACTAACCACCTCACAAAAATTTTTTCTTACTTCTGAGGGAGAATTTTCAAACGTATCTTTTAGTCTTGAGTGTGCAAATAGTTGAGTGATTTTTGTTTACATTTGTACACTTTTTCTGAGCTATATCTTAGCTTATATTTTGCCAAATACTAGTTATTTTACTTTGTGAAAAATGACTTTTCACTACTGTTTTTTTAAAGAAATAATAACCCATAAGCAGAAAGCTGATCTCACAAAAGAAGGGCGTTACAACCTTTTAAGTCCACTTGTTGCCACAGTGTAATTGCATGCAAATATACAGATATTTACACAAGGAAGTTTTGAGTTGGTGAGAGAGTTCTACATGGATAATGAGCAGAAGACTGGTTTAATGAGTCAGGCAACTGTGGTGATCATGAATGTCTGCTTTGACCTTTTATTTACTGCCCTAGTTTATCTCTTAACCTGTTTTCTCTTTGGGGAACGCAGTCCTGTGTTACGCATGGTAATTTTCTTTTGGCCTTGCAGTGTAGAGTAGGGGTGGAAGATCTTTTGCAGCAAATAGTTAAATGATCCAGATCCAATTAACTTACAGGTGCATAAAAAACAGATATGAGTTTAAAATGGCAAAATTAAATTAACAGAGAGTGTGGTTGGTTGTTTTTTCTACCAGTTTCTAGAAAATGATAGGAACAAAAAGTAATGCAGAACAGCAGGAGAACTTGGTTCATGTGCTAAACATCATTCCACCAAGACCAGCTTCTGCGTTGTTATAACCATGCATATTATTATGAGTATACATAACCATGTGTTTTGTGTATGTGTAGCTGTCTTTCAGAGTGCTTAAGGTCTTCATACTCTGGAAGAGAGTTGCTGCATACTCTACCTGTAAAGGTTATTTACTCTCATGTCTGGTTAAGGGTCTCATTAAAAAAAACTCCATTAGTTCCTGAAAATAGTATCTGTTCATAGAATTTGGAGTAGCAAAGGCCATCTGATAGCTTGAGCTATGAGTTAAACTTGCCACTGCGTGGAAGTACTGGATTTCAGGGAATCAGCTTTTGCGGAATCGGGAAATAGAAGACGGTGCATCTCTTACTGTGTTTCATTTAATATTTCTATACCCTACTACTAATGGGCCTATCAGAAGTATCTTACTCTGCAAGAGATGAGCCAAGAGACTTTTATCGCTTAGTGTGCATTCATAAGGGAAAAATTAATGCACAGACCTCTGGTGCTGCTCTTTTTGTCCTTGATATCAACCAGTCTTTCTGCTCAAGATAGAATTTCTCATCTGTTTCCAATGTTGAAGGATAGACAAAGAGCTTTGAAAGCAATAATTACTTAAATGCGTGAGAGAGAGAAATCTCTTGCGTTGGCATCTTCAGTCTGTTTTTGCTCATGCTCACCATGAGTGGTTTTTGTATTTTCTCCATTTTTTGGTACTTTTTTTCAGTTAAAAATGAAGTGTGGGGTAACACAAAAACTGTAAATTTTTTCTTTTGAGTTACAAGGCTTTTGAAGACTTTGTTACTCTTCAAGAGGGAAGAATTTTCAGAGTATGGATTCTGATGCTTGCAAATGTTTTTATATACTAAGCTTTACTTTGGGGTAATATTTTACTGGCATCAGTCACAGCATATCAGAGAGCTGCTTTGCGAGGAGCACCAGCTTCTTTGTAGTCTACCAAAGAGTGTACGTGGGTTGATGGAATGAATGCCATCCTTTGGATGAGATTTTTGGATGCCAGAATTAAGCCACAAAAGATGGAAGGAAAAAACTAGTAATACTGAGTCTGTTATTTAAAAAAAAAAATTAAAAAATTAGTCTTTCATTACAAAATGCCAAAACTAAAAGCCAGCAGTCACTTGATGTTTCTTCAGATTGACACTTGAACCTTTCCCAAAACATTTTGAAATTTGTGTGTGATTTCTTTAAAATAAAAACCAATTAAGCATTTCAGTATTGTGCTAAGTGGGAAATTTTGAGAGTGAGTATTTTCTAGTTCTATTAAGTTCTTTGCTGTCTTTAAGTAGAATTTTAGATTTATTACATGGTTTGGTTTGCTCCCTTAAAAGGGAATAATACTAATGGCATTGGTTTCCTTGTCCTGAAGTTTTGTGGTAGTTGTATAAGGTACTTACAGATTGTGAGCACGAGATGAATGCAATGGGATTTGAAATGTCTGAGAATACAATGTTTTCAGTAAATATACCATTTCCTACTACATAGTTTTCTAATACAGACTGATTTCCCTAGTGGAAATGCATTGTTCTGAAACCACAAGAAAAAAATAATTTAGCTCAAATTTGGCGAAGGTTGCTAAAATTGAGTTTAAAACCTTTATTGAAAATGAGGTTTGAGCTTTGTGGTAGGTTACAGAACTGACTGATTCCAGACCTTCTCTAAACGTGCGTTGTGTTCAAAACGCAACTCCCGCACTATGTGCAGTTGGGGAATGTGCTGTGTAGTTTTGGTTTGGGCCAAGGATGAGGCAAGATCCCCTGCGTAAGGCAAGACATCGTGATGGAGGCAGCCTACATAGCAGTGCTGCTACATAATTTCCTTCTGCTGAAGCATTCTACTTACCCTTCTTGCAGTAATACTAACAGATTGGCACACAGTGAATCACATCAGCTCCTGGGTCTGCACAGACTTTCTCTTTTTGACTGTTGGATTTTTTTTTTTTCTTCGCCGGAGCAGCACAGTGATCCAACTTACTGCACGCTGTGGAGGGTTGTGTGGCTGAGACACAGCATCTTCTCACAACCAGTGCAGTGTTGGATGGTCCTAATGCAGTTGTGAAATTTCAGTATTTTGTTGCTTACGGTGTCATACAGGTTTGCTTTGCTTATCTTCCTAATATAATAAAATAATCTAGCTATATAAAAGTCAGAGCTGATTAGTTTAACTGTGTTCTGAAATACTTCTAGAAAGCTGTTCAGAATTTGGAAGCTTCTTTTCCTTCCTTCCTTTTTCTCCCTTAAAAACCAATCTGAACTATTTTCTGCAGTTTTGTCGCATCAGCTTTCTTTCTGTATCTGAACATTATTTTTCCAGAAAGCAGAGAACTATGATAGGTTGGTGTATTCTTTTGATCTAAAAGAATTTCTAAGACAAGAAAACACCGTATTGGCTAATAGGGCCTATGCAATTCATGTTAAAAAGTAAAAAGGTTTGGTTTTGATTTTAAGCTAGTCATAAGCACAGCATATCAGCACAGAAGAAATGTATTATTATATGCTGACTACAGTGTGGTTTTGAGGGATTGTATTCAGAGCAAAAGTCTTGTAAAAGAATTGTATGAAGATCATAATTGCTTTTGAAAGGCACACACCATTTTCTGCATTTTTAGTTCATTATTTTCGTTACATTCCTGTTTGGTAATCTGTTCTTCTTGCTCTATTTCCATAAAAAGATTGCTGTACTGCACTGTCTATAAACGCTGAATGTTGCCTTCAATAAAATGCATTGTTTAACTTGTTTGTTCCTTGGCTTCCTTACCAAAAGGATGTCCTGTATTTGTTTACGTTTGTGGATTGCCATACTTTCTCGTCAATGTTGTGAATGCCATTGCATTTAATATTCTCATGCTTTTTATATTATGATAAAGAGTCGATTATTGGACTGTTCCTTATTACAGATAGTCTAGCTGTCATTTCAAGCTAAAACTAGAAGTAATTGTGAGGTTAGCAAATATTTCTGAAATGACTGGTGTGTTAGACTGGAGAGTGTTTAGGATGGGCACACATCAGCTGTGGGAAAGGCAGGTGTAAAGCAGACAAAGTGACAACATTCCAGTACCGTTAATGGAAAGAGGCCCTGTGTAAGGGCACTGTGTGATGGGAGAAGGTGGCACAACAGAGCTGTGGTAATATTAGATGTGCATCCTTCTTCTTTCCTGTTTGTGATTTTTAAAATACCAAAAGTGATCAGGCTGTTCAGTAGAGCTTCTTTTAAGCACCAGGTGTGCTAATTTGGAAAGTAAGAATGACAGAATGTCTCTAGGTTTGTGTTGCTTTCTCTTTCTCTTGCATCCAAGTGGGTTGTTACCAGGAGATCTTGCAGCCCTGTGTCTGATAGAGGTAAGAGTAAAGCATGAGTGCTGGGAAACAGTTTAAGTCGCTTACGTGAAACTTAACTTGAGAGTCTGCTTTAGAAAAAATGGCCATATGCTGAAAAATGTCAGCACATGTTCATAGAAATGAGTAATTATGGAGTGGATCTTGACTTAGTTTCCCTTTATGTTCATATTCATTTAAAAAACAAAATTACTTTTTCTAAAGTTGCTAAAATTTGTTTGTCTAGGCCTTTAGGTAACTAGATCTTGTGGCTGATACAGAAGAGTGTGTTGTTGGGCTGTGAAATAAAAAAATAGGGGTGATTTCTAAATATGCTAAAATAATTTTATATAGTGTAGACATGAGAGCTACTGTGAAGATGGTGCAGATGCTCATAACTGGGTTATTGAACGTGATGTGTTCTTATTCTAATTAAAAATGGCAATGAAATGTGCTCAGTCACTAGTGTTGAATGCACTGCTGAATTAGGAATTCACAGTTTTGTATCTCAGTTTAGGAGGATGTAAGGCTTGAGTTTGCCATGGAGCTACAAGTGACTTTGGTGTGGGGCAGGCAGGGCTGTGTCTAGGGCCTCTGTGCTGGTGTGGAAGGGCACCAACTGCTTTTTTTTGTTGTTTTTTTTCCCACCCAAAGTATTCATAACAGACAGTTTGCTGTCAAAACTACTGCCTGTTTTGGAACTGGAGGCAAGAGATTTGCCTTTACGTAGTATCTTACTCACAATTGAATGTTTGTATTTTTTACAGGTATTACGAGACTCTAACTGCAAATAGATAAGGAGCAGTGAGGATCGAAATAAGGACTGGATGCTTAGGCTCGTTCTGAGATACTTGTTAAACATTTCTTGTTTCCCTGTGTTTCTCATGTCTTACCATGTTTTAACTGCATTTTGATTTATTATAAAAAAATACTTCTAAAGTCTCAGTTGGCATATTGCATCTTCAGCTGCAATGCTAGCTATTTAATAATAGCCTGGGCTTGTAATGAATGTTGTAAATTTTATAATGTATTTTTTGAAGTTTTCTGAATTTGTTCACCTTCGTCAGGTTACCATAAAGAAAAGGGTGTTGCCTTTTAATTTGAAGTTTAATATCTGGTAAATTACTTTTAGGCATGTGTTCTTGTTAAAGTGTAAAACATCATAGAACAGTGAAAGGGAGAGTTTCGCTATAGAGAGCTTTATTAGAGACTACGTTCTGCCTGTCTTGAGAAAATTTTATGAGGGTGAGAGGGATGATGTAAGAAGTTTAAAGTATTGGATACTTCCATTAGCATTATCCTACAGTTGTTCATCTTACACCTGTGTGCAGATGAGAAAGATGTCTACATCTGTTGGTGCATGTCGTTGCAGTATGACTTCTGAAATTCTAAGAGTAAGAACATCAGACCGAGACATACCAAAGGTGTCTTTGAAATAACAGTTGTTTCGGCTGGAAGACACCTGTAAGATCAGCAGGTCCAAATGTTAACCCAGCACTGCCAGGTCACCATTAAGCCATGTTCCTCAGCAACACATCTACTCACCTTTTAAATACCTCTAGAGATTGTGACTCCACCACTTCCCTGGGCAGCCTGCTCCAATGCTTCACAACGCCCTCTGCAAAGAAATTTTTCCTAATATCCAACATAAACCTCCCCTGGTGCAACTTAAGGCAATTTCCTTTTCTGCTGTTACTTGTTACTTGGGAGAACAGACT
>NW_010400558.1:0-8256 GCF_000710305.1 Buceros rhinoceros silvestris | reverse complement strand
TGGTGGCCGTGGGTGTCCTGCGCTGCCGAGAGCACGGCAAGGCTCCGAGCGAGGCCACCAACGCCAGGCATGCCTGGCCTCCACCAGCGCGGGAGTGACCTGTCCCGGCCGGCAAGCACGCTGTAAGGATCCTGTTGATGAACTCGGGGTCCTGGCAGAGGGGAGGTAACTGAGGAGGATTTCTTCTTGCTTCCTCACAACTGGGATTTGGTGGCACGAACATCTCTTTAGCAACGTGACGCAGTGACTGGGCTTGGCCTGCTTTCTGCATTACCTCGCATGGGCCGCTTGGCTCGTTGTGCCTCTTACCTGTGCGCTGGGCTGTGTTGGTGAAAGTTGTTGTCCTTCCATTTCTGAGGCGTTCCGAGGATTAGTTACTCAATGTTGAGTAAAGTGGAGTGGAAGAAGCTGTCACTGCAATATTGAGGGTTTCACTATGACGATGCATGTCCATTGGGAAACGCTTGCAATCGGTAGGTGATGCCATTTGAGAAATCAAGAGCAACCGAGAGTAAGGACAGATTGTGCAAGTGTGTGGACACCTGGTTACTTTTTCAGTAGTGCCCGCTAATTTGGGGATGTTTTCATCTCTGGGTGCCCAGCTGGAGGTGGCTCATAGAAGCTTCTGTTTGTGCATACAGCTCTGCTGGAAGTCACGTACTGAAGTCATGGCTTCTCCAGCACATCTGGACACAAAGGCATCCCTGTGGCCTGGGTCTCAGCATGGGAAAACCACCAGACTGGTTTTTTCATACCACAACATCTGTGTGTCAGATATCACCACGTGGAAAAGCATCTTCCTCAAATACTGCCGGGAGTTGCGCTGACTCTGTAAACAGCGCAGTAGCGTGACACCATCGCACCGTGGAAGCTGTTGGCTTTGGAGCGGTGAGTTGAGCAGCGCATTCACAAGTTCACCACCAAGAGGAGCTGGAGTGAGCGTGATGGTTTTGTCAGCTCCCTGTGCCGCTCAACTCACCAGTGCTGATACCAGCTGCATTATGCTTTTTTTGTCCCGTTGGCCTAAGAGAGAACGGAAACCACCCTAAGCCTGTGGTTTTTATTTGGTGGTACAGCGTTACACAATGCCCAAAGAGCTTTTTTCGGAATAGCTCGTCTTCTCCTCTGCTGTACAGGGAGCCACCTTATTGAACGAGAGTAAAGTTATTGGACAAAAAATCAGGCCAGCCAGTTGTCTGGGACAAAGAATGGATTCTTGCGAGGAGAGAGGTCATCATTATGTCTTTGTTTCGTAGCTGGTTTTAATTGAACTTTTTCATTTTGAAGTAATTAAATAGCAAGGCTCGGCCCATTGGCCAGCTGCTTTGCCTTGTGTTTGTCTTTTTTGGCATGTTTTCCAAAAACTAGCACAAATGCAATGTTTGTTTGTTGGAAAGATTGACTGGGACAGCCTGCAGTATGGAGTTAGGAGGGGGAGGCCATTCCCACGTCTTCAAGGCATGGGTGGTCTGTGCCATGTCCTCCCCAGTGCCCCCCAGGAGGCCACTGAAAATCCTGTTTTCACCGCAGAGAAGGTGAGGCAGCCAGAGCAGGAGCTTTGCCCCTGTGTGCCGCTGATTGCCTGTGTGATGGCAGCTCTGGTGGTTTCTCCTAGCGAGGTGTTCTCCTACTTCCGTGCTGCCCAGCGGTCTGTAGAGCAGGGTTGGGTCTCTGAGCAGCGCTCTGCCTCCCACCCACAGAGAAGCTTCCTTGAGACCCAGCCTTCCCCTCTGCAAAGGGCTCTTGCACTTGTTATCCTGAAAACGGGAGACTTCCGAGCCAGGTCTCTCCCCTCACCCTTGTTAACCCACGCAGCCCTTGTTAACTCACCTGCGCCAAATGGGCCCTGTCCAGCATTTGTACCGGCTTCTCGACGACCTTCTCTTGAGGTGTCATGCTTGAGGGCCTGAGCTTGCAGACCTCGTGGGAGTAGCTGGAGCGCCATGATGAATATTTGTGCTCTGCTGAAATAATGCTGAGGTACAAGTTACTGGACGGGACTGGCTGACCAGTGTGAAGAACCTTGTGGATAGGTGTTCTCTTCCATTCCTGGGGACATACAGCCCTTTGCTCAGGGGCAACCTGGGACTCTCAAAATACTGTGAATTCTATAAAGATTAGAAAGAAGAACCATAGCGTGAACCCCGTTTGGGAGCAGTTAATGATGTGCCCAGCCCAGCCACCAAAGCCGCTGCTGAGAACTGGCAAACCCAGAACTTCATCTTAATCCCAACACCTTGTATCTTGCAGCCACTCCCTTTGATGATTTGGAAAGGTGTATCTAATTCTCAGCAGCCTTCACTGGAAAGGAATGCAGCACGATCACAATTTTGGTGTGGTATAATTACCCTGCCTTTCTTGTCCCATTACCACTGACGTCACTCTCCTCACACCAGGGTTTACGGGCTGACTTGTACAACCTCTCTGGTTTGTTTTGCCTTTTTGAAGATGTCAGTGAGAAGATGGTGTTTGCTGGTTTCGTGGAAGCTTCCTTTGGTTTCTGGGTGGCAAGGCACCAAAGTCCTGGTTTTTGTGAGACTCAGGAAAAGCTGAGTAATGCAGTAAAGGAGAAAGTCTGGGAAAAAGTTTGATTCAGCGGTTGGAGCCAAGTGTATAGTAATAGTTCAAAGGAATTCCTCCTTTTCAGAATCACAGCAGTAAAAGTGCAGAGCTGATAAACAATCATTGGGCTTGGGTGGGTTTTTTTTGACCTTTGTTGCTTCCTCAGGCAGAGGCCTGAGAGACTCAGCCCAGCTTTGCTTAAGTTTCCCCTGGATGGGTGCCTGTGGCAGGGCTTGGGAGAAGACAGTGCTGACGACTTGTCACAAGGGGCTGGGGAGCAGACTGGGAGATGTACTTGTCCTCTTGCCATGTGGCTTTGAAGTGTCTGGAGAACAGATTCCCCTGGCACTGTGTACCATGGGGTGCCACACAGCTGTGGAAATGTTCATAAAGCCGCCCTCCCACGCTCAGCTGTGGGAAAGAGAAATGACAGTCATCGGTCCAGACAGCATGGGAGGGTGTTGGGCACGCCTGTGTGCCCTCACAGGCTAACGCTGTCACGTCTTCGTGGATGGAAGAGGGGAGCCAGGACCAGGAGCAGCACCCAGCTCTTGACATTTAGTTCATGTGGCTTCCTTGCTTCTTGTCGTCCCCTGAATTGCTCTGGTCTGAGTCTTGCCCTTAGGGGTTCAGGTGCTGGCTGTGCACGAATCCAGTGGAGAAGTCAGTTTTCTGGGGCTCTCAGTAACAGACTGTGTAAACTGGTGTTCAAGGAGACGGTCCTGGTGAGGGAGTCCTTTGGTCACATGCAGAACCGCTGCATGTCTGGTGCAGAGCATATCATAAATTTTTTGTCTTGCAGATCGTTACCGGAGTCTGTGCCAGGAACCATGGGCACAGACATAAAGGCGTGTCAGATAAGGTGTTACTTGCTGGTCACGGCTGCTCACGTTCAGGATCCTTCCGCTCTTTCAGTCCTTTTGTTGTGGTTTGAACCTGGCTGGCCAAGGAGGAGAGGGAAATAAAACATCACAGTAAAGCTGTGTGGTTTAAGATGAAGAGAGTTTGCTTGAACCCGACAGAGGAAACAATAGTAAAGCAGGTGATAGACAGTGTGCTGCTCCCTGCTGCCACGCCAGACCTGGGGCTGAGCCGGGCATGACCCGACATCGGTGAGGTATTGACTATCCCATTGGCTGGTTCAGTCCGGCTATCCTGACTGTGGAAATTAACCCTATCCTAGCCAAACCCAGGACATTATTCACCCTTTATTCTATACCATCTCCATCACGCCCAGACACATGGATCTCATTCCCTTAGTCTATGGGCCATCCCTCGAATGTGTCCCTTGAGTTCATGTAAGCCATGACTTTTGGGCTCCATCTGTCACAGCAGTCTCAGGGCAGGAAATATGGTACTGGATTGTTGCAAGCTGAGTGAGAGCTCAAGGCTGGTGTGTCGGGCATGGCCCATGCTCGTGGTCTGTAGGTTGAAGATGTTTATCCTGAGGAAGTTGCTGGGCACCAGTTTGAGTTCCAGCACCAGTCCCCTGGCTCGGTTCCGAAGCCCACCCCTCGTTGATACCAGTGATTAATATCATACCGTTTAATTCACCAGCTGTTCTCACCCAAAATCAAATCCCATACAGATGGGTTCTGCCCCTTTAGAGCTGGGTGGCGTTAGGAGACACTGTGCACAAGTAGCTACTAAGGCCTTGTACTCCTGTGGGTCTGATGTGCCAGGCCATCAGATCCACACAGTCCAGTAAAACCAAATGTCCATTGCCTCCCCCTGGCAGGAGGCAGGGCCTCTGCAGTCCTGAGCGGGGTCACTCATTGCTTGTGAAATAAGTTAGAAGTCCCTTCAAGAGGATCAGTAGTAAGATCAGCCTCCTACTCTGTCCTGGGAATTTCCCGCTGGAAACTGGGGCAGCATTTTCTTGGGAGAATCCCCTTTTGTGACTGTTTTCCCTTGCAAGTCATGTACTCGGGCCTCTAGCTTCGGCATTTCGATGGTTTCCCATCCCACTTCCTCGTGTTGTCTCCATGGTCACACAGGTAAAAGCACAGTGTACCCCGTGGTTTGTACCTTCCATATCCTCTCCTTTGAGCAGGGGAGCACCTACTCCCACAGCTGAGATACGGGCCTGTACAGGTGGCGCGTAGGACCTGTCCTCCGTGAATGGCAAGAACTCCCGAGACACTTCCTCCACAGACGAGGTGCAGGCTTGTAGGGAGGAGGAGAGAATTCCTTCCTAGTGCTGGAGCTGGCCGGACGCTTCATCCACCACATGCCCCTCGCCTTCGTCCCGGGTCACTGTTGCCTACGTGTTGGCGTACGATGGTGGTGCATTTCATAGAACCTTCCACCACATGGACAGTGTGCAGTGGGCTTCCTCTGGGCCTGTAGGTAGCTGCTTCATATTCAGGTTGTTATAAGTCCCCTCCAACACAGCCAGCTCCCTCAGGTACTGGAAACCCCTCTCCATGGTGATCCCCTTGCCTGGGTGATACCTAAGATCTTCTCTGAAGGGATGCTTGTCCCTCGCGCCTGACAGAAGTCACCTCCAGAGGCTTGTGTCCGCCTTCTAGTCGCCTTGTCAATGTCCGCTTTCCCTGACGGAGTCCCAGCTGCTTGGCTTCTCTACCCTCCAATTCCACACTACTGGCTCCAGGATAGGAGCAGCCAGGTGACAATGTGCTCACCTGGATGATGGTCGAAATCCCTCCCCTAGACAAGGATCCCAGATGCGTTGCTTCCCTACCCTCCGATTCCAAACCACTGGCCCCATTACCCCAGCATCGGACCAGCCAGGTGACAATGTGCTCACCTGGATGATGGTCGAAATCCTTTTGTGTAACTCGCAGCCCACTCAGGGATACGAATCGGGTGATCACTTCTGGCTCTGCCTCTTGCTCCTGTTCTCCTGATGGCCCTGGTTCATCCCTCACCAAGTGGACTGATTTTTTGGTGTATTTCTTTTTCTGCACAGGGGTGATGGTTGCTGGCACAGGTTGGTTCTCTGGTTCAGCTGCAGCACCTGCCACCAGGGTCTGAGGAGCCCCAGTGCTTGTCACAAGGGTTGGAATAGACACAGAGGCTGCTGGTCTGTTTTCAGACCCAGAGACCTCCCCCCTGAGAGCGCTGGATAGTGTCGAGCAGGGCTCAGTAGGCACGGGCCCAGCCTCAGCACGTTGCAGGGATTTGTGTCTCTCTGGAGTTGTGAAGCTGACCGCATACTTTTTCTAAGTATTTTACTAGTTTGTCAAGATTTTGCACTTGTTCAGGGGTAAGATTCCACAGCATGGGAGGGAACCACTGTCCTGGGCACTTGCCCATACTCTGTCACACACCCCACTGCTCATAACTCTGCAGCCTCGCGGCAGGTCTCTGGGTGCTATTCTTAAAAAACCTGTGTGTAACCCTAAACAAGACCTGGGACACACTCAGGAGACGTAGCAATAGGGGCAAACTGGCCTGGGCATCCCAAGGGTAGTCGAGGTTCTCAGAAGCTGGGAGAGGCTCCTCCCCCGTCTTGCCTCTGCGTTGGGTGAGGTTACTAATCACCGACAATCCACGTACAGGAACCCAGGACAACTTTCTACAGAGAATCAATGTCCAGAAGCATCAGAGGCTGGTCTTTCCTTGTCTGTCTTCTTTGGTATTCACATATCTCAACAATTTTATCACAAATCTCACAAAGCGGGTTCTTCTGTCTTTCAGTTTTGAGGTCTTTGTCATTTCACAAACAACTGGCTTTTATTTTATTCAAGCTTTTTGTTTTGTTTTGTTTTTTGAAGAGGCACTTTCTAGCAGTTTGAGAATTTGGCTACTTCCCTAACAAAATCTAGCAGCAAATAAACAGGACCATTGTATTCATATATTTTAAAATCTTGTGATTTTCTGTCCGACTTCATGATTTTAAAGGTGGAGGCATCGTGCCTGCATCACTTTTCATAACACATATACCAGAGGATGTGGAAGAAGATGGCCAAAGGGCCTTTACCCGTAAGTGTCAGCATATCAAAAGGTCTTTCTGTGAACATTTATAATTGTTAGTGACTGCTCTTTATCCTCCTTCTGCCTGTCTCCTAACAGGAGGTGGCCTTCCCTTTCTGGGAACAGAAAAGATGCGCTTGTAATCCTCATTGCAGTGGCCCAGAGAGACCTGCCCATGCCTCAGGCCCAGGCATGGAGAATCCAGAGAGAACCACACACACCCCTGATGGAGCCACAGTGACTTGGGGACCTCCTTGCCAAGCAGGTGGTAACACTGCATTGCTGCTGATTGGAAAACCCAGCCACTGCTTCGCCACTAAACTGTTAGAGGCGTGAAGACCACAGCTGTTGAGCACCATAACATAGGACTGAGCGCAGGACAGGGCACTGAAAACAGTTGTGATGGTGGTGTACGGTCCCCCTGTCGCTCAGAGCCCACTTGAGACCTGAAGTGATTTCTCTCCTCCACTCCTGCTCCCTGGGCCACAAGCCAGTCCAGGGTCAGGCAGGCACGGACTGCGAAGGACAGCAAAACGGAGCACTAAGGCTCCTGCTTGGTGAGCTGGCTCTGCTTTCCCAGCATGGCTCTGCTCTCCCTGTCACTTGGGAGATAGTCACCTCCTGATAGCCTAGAACATCCGTACCTGAGTCGTGATAACCTGTACTTGAGTCAGGGCCAACAGGGAGGTAATACCAAACATCGGAAATCAACACGTTCTGGTCTGCACAACGAGCAGAAAATACCAGAATATTATGATGTCCAAGGTGGGCTAGAGTGGGAAAATAGCTGATGAAAGTCAATCATCTCAGACCCTATAAATAGCAATCCTAAAGCAAGACCCTTTCAGCTCTCCTGGATGGCAGCGGGCTGGTCCAGCATCTCCCCGGGGTCAGGAGCCTCTCAGGTACAGAATGCGCGAAAAGACCAGGACAAAGTCAGGCTGATGAGACTCTAATCATCCGCTAAGATTGCTGGAGTATCTATCGTGAGTGCCTGCTCTGAACTCGGGTAGGGAATTTTAACCATAGGCTGGCCTCTCGTTCATTCAGCTGGCTGACACAAGTGTGGATGGGTGTGTGTTCTGTAACGGGGTCTATGCATATGCCCGTGTAGATGTACATAGATACATACGTATATAGACAGATAAAGAAAGGATCTCCTGGAGTAAGTTAGTGGGAATCTGGTCATCATCAGATCTGTCACTAAGTCGCTATTTCGTTGTAACATATTCGTTAATTTTAAATTGATTGGTGATGAAGCACCACTACAAAATCTACCCTTTGATCTGCCCCTCACTATTAGTAAGTCTCAGACTGCTGCCTAATCACCCCGTCGAATTTTTCTCCTGCGACAGATGCCCTGTTCCCCATAGCCACGAGAACTCATCATACAGTCACAACGTGGGACTTGTGTTGCTCTGTCTTAAGATTCTCCTGGCCTTCGCTAGATCATGGTAGCACTTGAGGCTGGACTAGCTTCTGCCAGTCCTCCTGGGGCGTGACGGTCTGGGCAAGACCAGCCTTCAGACGTTCCAGGCCCTAGAGACTTGGGGGAAAATCTGGAGCAAGGAAGAGGCACCCTTAGGGGGAGAGGACCTGGCTGGATCACAGGAGGTGGCGGATGAGATTAAAGGACAGTTAGACCAAGTGGAGACCTGAGCCCAGAGGCCAGCAGGTGCTGCCCGGTGGCCCCAAGACTGGATGGGGGCCGGGAAGCAGCGGTGACGCCCCAGGCCAGCGGCACTGGCGGCAGGG
>NW_010400557.1:6508-8096 GCF_000710305.1 Buceros rhinoceros silvestris | reverse complement strand
CCCCTTCTTCATTCTTTCCCTGAGCTTTTATTGCTGCCCGTGATGTCATATGATGTGTGATATCCCTTGGCCAGCCTAGGTCAGCTGTCCTCTGCCCCACTGGCCGGTGTTGGGAGAAGGAGAAGTTGATGCTGTGCAAGCACTGCTCAGCCTTGGCTGAACATCAGCAACTCAAAACAGCCCTACACAGGCTGCTGTGAGAAAAATTAACTCCATCCCAGCCAGACCCTGTGCATGTCTGGGTCGGCCTGAAGGATGCTCCAGCCACCCCTGACATCTGATGACTCTATTCAGCCTTTACTACATCATACTTCTGGTGAAGTCACACCTGAGAGAAGGTCACTGAATTCTGGCTGCTACCTCCATTAAACCCATTGTAAACAGTCCCTGATAACACTTTAAAATAATGGTCCATTATGGCAGCAATGCTTAATTAGAGTGGAACTGACAAATGGAGTCATCATGATTAATGTTATCATAATGAATATATCTGCAATTTGGTACCACGCACGGAAATATCTGGCTTCCCGGGAAACCCTCGGAAACAGAGGGTGTCTTTTATATTCATAGGGATGTTATAATTCCTCTAAAGGAATCTCATCGTAATTTAGCACGAATTAATGTCCATTTATCAGTCCGTGTTATCCACAGCAGCAATTCATCTCAATCCTATATGTGCAATGCAGACTCTCATCTAAGAACATCAAATAATGGAGAAATCCTTCGAAGAAATGCATTTGCTGTAGATCATTAATGCTCCGTGTGGTAAGTGGCCTTTAAATTAAACTAAGTTAAATAAACTCTTCTTTAATACATCAGCGTAACTTTTTCATTAACAAACACATTAAAGCCTTTTTCATTTACATACAGTCGATGTAAGCAGATGATACTGAAACTTTCAATTAGAGGAGAAAATGTAATTCAGGCTGTCTTTATGGCAAGAGTAGAAAGGAGAAGGCAAAGACTTGCCATGCCGGCCTCATGTCTTCGGGTGACTACACGTTGGTTCATCAAGAGTTTGCAAGTAGGTCTGTCTGTAGGGCCTGACCCAGGGGTATTCCAGAAAGGTTGTTCCTCGTTGAAGGGCTGACAGATAGGGTTAAACCCCCAGAGGAGGCCATATGTTGTCCTAGGGTCACACTGTGTTCTGTAAGGGTAGAAGTTGTCCAAGCTGCTGTGCTTACCTGCCTCCACACCCATCCAGGGACAGATGTGACCTGCTGAGAGTGTTTCTCATCTGCACTAGCATTCGGGACCCAATTCAGTACGCAAACTGGTTTTACTGTGGCTCCACTCCTTCCATAGAGTCATAGAATCACGGACTGGTTTGGGTTGGAAGGGACGTTCAAAGCTCACCCAGTCCAACCCCCTACAGGGAGCAGGGACATCTGCAACCAGAGCAAGGTCCAACCTCACCTGGAATGGTTCCAGGGATGGGGCTTCTCCCACCTCTTGGGGAAACCTGGGCCAGGGTCTCCCCACCCTCAGCAGAAACAATTTCTCTCTCGTCTCAGTCTCCCTCTTCCAGTGTCACCCATCACCCCTTGTCCTGTCCCAACAGCCCCTGCTCAAAGCCCCTGCCGAGCTT
>NW_010400557.1:2066-6484 GCF_000710305.1 Buceros rhinoceros silvestris | reverse complement strand
ACAGCCCCTGCTGAACAGCCCCTCCCCAGCTCTCGCACAGGCCCCTTGAAGCACTGACAGGCTGCACTAAGGTGTCCCCGCAGCCTTCTCTGCTCCAGGCTGAACACCCCCAACTCTCTCCCCTGTCCTCCCAGCAGAGGGGTTCCACCCTCGGGTCACTGCTGTGGCCTCCTCTGGCCCCGCTCCAGCAGCTCCGTGTCTCTGCTTTGCTGAGGAGCCCAGAGCTGGACACTTTCTTGGAGAGGGGAACTGGAGCTGCACACAGCATGCTCCAGCCCCAATGGGGATGTACGCATTGCATTGGAGAAGGACTGTGGCTGCATGTGAGTCAGTGCTACCACCAGCCATGTCTGCTCCCAGTGATGGACACTTAAGGTGGCATGGGTGCTCCTGCTCATGTGACAGCCCCATTCCTCACACATGGGCCATGATAAGCCATGACAACAAAGCCTTGTGGGTCAGAGCTAGACAGGCCTTCTCCATCTGAGTAAGAAGTGCCCAGAGCAGTGTGTTGCTTGTGTCTCCCCAGCAAACCTCTAAGCCTTGGCTTGCCAGATGCTCTAGAAATAGACCCCAACAGAACTTCTGCTATGGTTTCTATTTTGATCCTCATGTTCAAATCATATTTACACAAGAGTCTGTCTATAAGATTTCTGACCTGACTGCAGTCCTCTTCACTAGGTATTTTTAAGGAACAATGAAAAAACTTCTCATAGAGGTGGAGGAATAACCTGCCATTCCTGCCACCTACTTTATTTTTGACCTGTGTGCAATCAAGAGAGAGAGAAACAATGGCAGTTCTTGGCCAGCAGAGTAATCCCAGTTAGTTAGTGATCCTCTGCTGGAGCTGACTGGCGAGCTGAATCACTGGCTGGTGCATCAGCTGGAAACGGAGTAAAGCAAGCGAAGGATGTTCAGCAGAGCGAGGAACAAAACACAGGCTTTATCCCAACAGGCAGAGCGGCGTGGGTATTACACAGAATCACACAATCACGTGGTTGGAAGAGACCTGTAAGGTCATTGAGTCCAACTGTTTACCCTGCACTGCCAGGGCATGTCTTTTGAACAATTGCAGGGACGGGGACTCCACCACGCCCCTGGGCAGCCTGTTTCAGTGCTTCACAACCCTCTCTCTAAAGAAGTTCTTCCTGATATCCAACCTAAATCTCTCCTGGTGTAACTTAAAGCCATTTCCTCTCGTCCTGTCGCTTGTTATGTGGGAGAAGAGACCAACCCCCAACTCACTCCAACCTCCTGACAGGGAGTTGAGGAGAGCCAAAAGGTCTCCCCTGAACCTTCTTTTCTCCAGGCTCAACCTCCTCAGGTCCCACAGCTGCTCCTCAGAGCATTGTTCTCCAGACCCTGCTCCAGCTTTGTTGCCCTTCTCTGGACACGCTCCAGCCCCACAGTGTCCTTCTTGGATGAAGAGGCCCAAAACTGAACCTAGGATTCAAGGGGTGGCCTCACCAGTGCCCCAGTAAGGGGGACAATCACTTCCCTCCTCCTGCTGGCCACACTATTGCTGATACATGCCAGGATGCCATTTGCCTTCTTGTCCACCTGGGCACACTGCTGGCTCATATTCAATCAGCTAATTACGCATTAGGCTGGAGGAATATCTAACCTACAAGGAGCACAACTGCCTGTTCTGGTGAATTCTGGTGGACCTCATGGTGAAAGAAGAGTTTCGTTCAATCAGCTCTCATGAAAATCGTCCTGTTTGCCTTATAAAAACCCAGTTTAATACTTGTCTTTCTTTACGCAAAATTCTCCTGAAAATCTTCCCTCTCGCTTTTCTCAGCACACTCTGCACCTGCTAATTTGAGGGGCTGTTAAATAAACCAGAAGGCACAGAATCATGTGGCTCAGCAACTGACTTCAGGAGCGCTGGTTTAAATTCACCGACTGAAAAAATTGCACTGATTACCAGGCTGTAAAAGGTGTGGAATGAGGTACATTCAGTGTGCCTGCTGAGAGGAAAGGGGAGGTGCAAACACTCTGGAATACAAATCAGAGAAACTGACACATGAAACGAGAGGAGGGTAAAACATCGGGAAAATGGAGCATTCTGAACCCAAAAGAAAAAGGAATAAAGTTTTTATGTCTGAGTTTCTCTACTGCAAACAAATGGTGGTGGTGGTGGGAGGTGTCCTCTGAGAAGACCAAACTTAAATGCCTGTGTGATGAGCATACACCTCTGCTTCTGCCTTCACAGTATTGAGACAAAACCAGAAATCTTCTCTACCTTCACCTCTACCACTGGCGCCAGTGGAAAACACGCTCACACCCACAGTAGCTTTCCACTTCCGAGCACAGCTTCCCTCTGTTCCTCCAGAGAAGGAGGATGATGAAAAGGAAAGTTTCTTGTGGCAGAGCCGTCTTTGTCAGTAATTGTGCAAAGTCTTGCCTGGTGGATCCTGCTCTGCACTGGGCCCTGATCAAGATTACACCATGAGCTTGGCTCCTTGGTGATCTTTTGGGAATGAAAGGATAGTTGGCTGGTTGGCTGGTTGGTTGGCTGTTTGATTGATTGGTTGGTTGACTGGTTGTTTGGCTGTTTGGTTGGCTGCTTGGTTGGCCAGTTAGTTGGCCGATTGTCTGACTGTTTGTTTGACTGGTTGACTGGTTGGTTGGCTGTTTGGCTGGTTGGCTGGTTGGGTTTTTTTGCAACGTATTGGTTCTCATAGCTGAATTTCAGGAGTTAGGGAAATGATGTGGTGGATCTTCTTAGGTGTGTTAAAAACAACAATACAAAGCCTTTGTAAGCAATAGAAGAACTACCTAAACCACCAGCTCCCAGAAACTGGGAAGATACATGGCTGAAGGATTGCTCTAGACTATCCCTTTCTCCTTTGGTCCTTCCTTTAGTATCCAATAGAGAGGGTACAACTCGATGCAGATATTTTGTCAGTGTAGCACTGTCAACCCTGTGCAATCATCCATCTCATACCCTTCATATGGCACTAACAGCTATCAAAATTCATGGGTGGCTCTCACCCTACTCTGAAAACAAGTGCCTCTATGTACCTAATCCAGAAAGGATCATCTTGTAATTAAAATTTAGACAGAGGACATGTCACTTCCAAGGGGATGAATCATAGAATCACAGATTGGTTTGGGTTGGAAGGGAAGTTTAAAGCTCATCCAGTCCAATCTCCTGCAGTGAGCAGGGACATCTGCAACTAGAGCAGGTTGCTCAGAGCCCCAAGGTCCAACCTGACCTGGTTCCAGGGATGAGGCATCTACCACATGTCTTCCTTATGTCTAGTCTAAAGCTGCCCTTCACTGGACTCTCCCCAGTATGTCCATGTCTCTCTAGTACTGGGGATTCCAGAACTGGACGCAGATGAAGTCACTACAGAACTCAGATCTCCAGACCTAACCTGGACGCTGTCGCTCCCTCACGTGAGATCTTTTGCTGGATTCCTCCCTCAGCAGTCACATGGGCAGGCACTAATTTGTGGACGAAATTTTCAATTATTTTCTTTGTATAATCTATAAAAATTTAAGTTAGAACACCTTGACTGATTCCTAGAATTCTATCATACCCAGACACTAATATTTACAACCCCATAAAATCAAGCATTTTGGGACAACCACACAACATAACAGAATTTGTGAGGTGCTTGCTAATGATCTGTGCATTTTTAAATACTGTGTGCTTTCCATCCCAGGCGTAGGTTCCTTCATTGCAACTTCTGCTAACGGAATCGTTCTCTACCATATGAATCTACTAAATCTCCCGTATTCACCTGTTTAACAATTATAAAATAAGACTCAAAACTGCCACACGTGTGTGATTACAGTCATGGTTTAACTCCAGCTGGCAACTAAGACCCACGCGGCTGCTCACTCGCTTGCCCCAATGGGATATGGGAAAGAATCAGAAAGGTAAAAGTAAGAAAACTTGTGGGTTAAGTAAAAAACAGTTTAATAATTGAAATAAAACATCCTAACAATACTAATTTGCAATAAAAAGGCAAATAACAAGAAGAGAGAGAAATAAAACCCAATGAAAAACAATTGCTCATCATGAACCGACCGATGCCTGTTCCCAAGCAGCAGCCACTGGCCAGCTTTCCTCCCCTGCCTCCAGTCTATATACCGGGTGTGACATCATATGGTGTGGATTATCTCTTTGGTCAGTTGGGGTCAGCTGTCCTGTGTCCCCTCCCAGCTCTCTGTGTCCCTCAGCTGGTGGGGCAGCACGAGAAGCTGAAGAATCCTTGACTTGGTGTGGGCACTGGTCAGCAACAGCTGAAACATCCCCATGTTACTACCATTTTTCTCATCCTAAAGCCAAAACACAGCAATTTTCTAGGAAGAAAATTAACTCCATCCCATCTGAAACCAGGACACCCAAAACTAATGTCACCACCATAAAACACTGACTGCGTGTGTCCATGCAGTGTCATCGG
>NW_010400557.1:0-1914 GCF_000710305.1 Buceros rhinoceros silvestris | reverse complement strand
TGCATGCAGGGGAGGTTTCCATAGACAACAGGAAAATATATGTAAATATAACAATCACCTCCAATGTAACAACTAAAATAACTTTTAATTGTTTTCCCTTCACTTATATTTTCTGCTTGGCTGACTCTGCTTATGGCTCCTGTAAAGGCCAGCTCATCAGTTTTTGTTGTTAATCAAGAACAGTAATTGTGTAAGTTATAAAGACACGAGATGATACTTTGCTGAATAGGATAACAACTTCCAGAAAATGCAAAGTAGTTTTTTGATTTTTTTTTTATTAGTAATTTGTCAGGCTGCTATCTGAGTAAACAAGGTCCCCAAGAGGCGCTGGGAATCCAGGCTCAAGAAAAGGTTTGCCCCATGTTCCTGGTGCGCCAGGAACCTCCTTCTCCTGTTTCAGAAGAATGTCTCTCGTGGGGTACCACCACCACAGGGTACCACGGCTACTTGAGCTCTGCCTCCGTTCAGGATCATCAACAACCTGCAACCAGGAAGAATGGTGGGAAAATGTCCTACCCACCTCTGACACATGGTACATATCACAACAGGCACCATGAGAGTAGCAATGACACACCTTGAAAGGTGCCGTTGGTACTTAGATGCTGGGTCAGAAAGTGGGGACACATCACAAGTCCAGCTGATTTGAAATACTAATTCCTGGCTTTACCTCCAATGTGTGGCCCACAGCCCAACTGGCGACCCTCCTCAGACCAGCCCTGCCAGCCCTGATGGTATGGTTCACCCCTCCTACAAAACGGGATTTGAGTCTCAAGACATGCCATGACACTGGGACCAACCACTGGCAGTAGGAAGGGGTTGCCCTTCTGGGGGGATTTGCCCAGAGTGTTTGACTGCCCATGGAAACAGGGGCACTACAGCCCACTATGGACTCTGGAGGTTTCTCACAGCCTGCCATAGGACTGTGACATGGCTTAGGGCTGGGCCGGGCACTGGGCGAATGGCAGATGGTCTCTGTGAACTCCCCTCCCCCCACAAAGGGGAAGAGAACAGGAACAAGGGAGAGAGATTGATGGGCTGGAGCACTAAAACTGCCTTAATGAAAATAGTAACAATAAAACGAACTAAGTACAAATACAGACAACACCAATACTGAACCAAACACCTCCCCCCCACCGCGTCAACCATGTCACCGTCACCAGTGATGGTCAGGCACTGGGGAAGTCCCGGTCTGGGCTCAGCAGCAGATGGGAATCGGATGCAGAAGCTGGGTTCCAGAACTGGATTCAGGGATGCACATCCTGGGATCGAAGGCAGAACAGGCAGAGTCCTCCTCAGACACCGGCCGCTGGAGAAAAGACTTGACGCTTGTGATCTCTCAGTTTTACACCAGATACGACATCTATGGGATGGAACCCCTGGCTGGTCAATGTAGGGTCACCTGTCCTGCAGCTGCAGCCTCTCACTCACTGCACCCCAGCGTGGAACACGAGATTAAGGGTGAGCTTGGTCTGTACAGGAGAAAGCACAAACAAAAGCCCTTCTGCATCCCAGCCCCTGGCAGTGACTGTGACCACTTGGTGTTATCACTGCTAGGAGCAGATTGTCTGCAAAAACATGCCATGACCTTCAGAAAGTGCCTTCACTAAGCAGAGTCTGAACTGGGTAGTGGAATCACTGACCAGAATGTGTTCTACTCTGACCCAAACCAGGACACACTGGAGCCCCCTCACGTCTTGCAGCTGCACTGGCTGCTCATGGCTGCCTTTGTTTGAAGGGCAGGCAGCTGCTGTTTGGTTTAGTGGGGCAAGAGGCTTATTTATGCTCTCAGAAGAATGAGAGGAGAAGGAGGATCAACAAACTCTGATGTCAGTGACAGCGTGCCCCTTGCCTGCCATCAGCCCCCTCCTCCAGCATCCATCCCTGTAAGCTGCTCCCGCACCATGAGAGAGGAGG
>NW_010400556.1:40828-45535 GCF_000710305.1 Buceros rhinoceros silvestris | reverse complement strand
TCCCCACCGGGTTTGTGGTGGTTGGCATCTCCAGCTCCCGACCTGGTGGACAGATAGTGTTGTCATCATCAGCCCTTGTCTGTGAGGGCATCCCGCCCTCGAAAGTGGTGGGGCCCTGCGAAACCACCGCCCGCGTCTGAGAAAGGCGGGAGGGGAGAGGAGTAGTCTGGGCCCCAACACAGCCTGCGTGGCAGTTTGCAACACAGTGCGAGCTGAGTGTGAACAGACGGACTGCGGGGTTGATGGTTCTCTGTGTGCATCCATTCTGTGGGGGGGTGGGGGTGGCAGGGTGTTACAGTGCGAGTGCTGGAGCAGGCTGCACCCTCCTGGCGTTAGGTCTGGAGGCTGGAAGAGTAGGAGACAAGCAAAGGTGCTTGTTAGCGCGCAGCACAGGAGTTCTAGCACCTTCCAGCCGCTGCTGCATACTCTTGGGTGAGCAGAGCAGCATGTGGTCGGGGTAGGAGCTGTGTTTCACCTTCGGTGCCACCACACATAGATGGCAGCTTCTGTCTGTACACAGGTGGGATTCGATTACTCACAGTATCCAAGTTGTCTTGTTCTTTCATGTGCTGTTACTTTTTCTTCTTTATTACAGTTTTAAAGGCAAGTTTGGTCCCTACGCTCTTCGTGTGTCTTCTCTTGCTTCCTGGTGCAATAGTTGGGTGGGGTTTTTTTAAGTGTTTCTGTCAAAAAATGTTGAAATCCTTAATTCACAGGGAGGATTTATGTTCAAATCAATTTGTGAGATTTAAAGCTGAATTTGAAAACAGTTTTTGAACCCTAACTGAATTCAGCTCTTTTTATAATGAGGACCTGAAATTCCTTTAATTAGTTAATAGAAGTGAGAAATTATGGCTTGGCTTTGCATGGCAAATGCCGTTCAGCAGTACAGTTAAGCTGCTCTTTTGAGCAGAGTCCTCCCAGTTCTGCATCTTAGGGAGGCATTACCTCTCACCTGACCTCCTGATGAGCTGGTCCAGGGAGCCAAACCAAAGCAGCTTTCCCAGTGTTGACAGCTTTTACTGGCATGGCTTCTGAGCTGGCTTGCCTTCAGGTGAGGTAAACGTCAGTTTCAGTGCGAAGGGATGGTTAAGACCTTAGGCTGGTTTCAGTCTGTCTTCCTGCTGCTCCACTGATGGAAAGTGATGGAAAGTGATTGAAAGATAAATGGTGGATATTTTAATTTACATGTTTTGTAACTATATTTTCACGTGTTGTTGCGTATTTGAGAGGTTTGCTTCAAAACCTGACTTTTGGAACAAGTGGAATTATTTTTAAATCCTGAAGTGAGCCTCCATATGCCACGTGAGAAGCTAATGATGTACAGTGCAAAAGCACAACTGAAGTACAACACACGTTTCCCTTCCTGCCAGAGTATTTCAGTATTCTTTTTTCTTTGTAAAACACTCATTCATGTATGAACTGAAGAACTTTTTCAGCTATGTGATTTTTAAGGTCATTAGTGTCCCTGGGGTTTGGTTTGTGACTATGCACCATTTCAGGAAGGAATGCGATCACCAAGTCTTCTTTGAGGCCAGAAAAAACCTAATGCTTTACAGTATCTTCAGGCTGTTTCTGGAACCTCTGACAGCCTGAGCTGGTTGTCAGAGGAAGGTGGCCCGGTGGTCTTTTAACACTTGGAAAATCCACAATAAAAGTGCTGACTAGCAACAGTTTATATTTACTCTAAGGGCTGAAGCCAGGTTTTAAGTCCTCTATCTCAAGCCAGATTAGATCCTTGAATAATAATATGATGCAATAGGGCACTTTGCAAACAAGTTTTAATAAAATGAAAGTAAAAATTATTTTAAAAAATAAATAAGTAAAAGGTAGCTACATAAATACAGGTGGAATTGTGTTCATAAATAACAGGGCAAGTTCCTAGCAAGGCAAAGATGTGAATAGGGGATTTTTTTTTTTTAGTAATGTCTTAAAAGCTCTGTTTGCTGCATATGGTTGTATGAAAAGCCTGACCTGTAATTACAGATGTGTAACTACGGATGTGAGTATGAATTAGACACGTCAAAATTAGGAAGGATTTGGATCATCAAGTCGAAACAGAATTGACAAATTCATTGTTTTTTAGTGTGCACTGTTAGCCCTCGCATACTGACTGCGTGCAGTCTGCTGCTTCTCTGCATTGATCTTTCACATTGGGGAAAAAACAAAGACAAGCATTTGAAAAGACAAAGGATAATAAAATGAAAAGACACCTTAAGACCTCAGGCTGCTAACAGGGTTCACAAAGTCACTTTGAATTCTTTTCTGAAACTTAGAGGGCCCCAACTTAAGCTTTATTAAGCTGCCCCAGATGCATTGACCCATCTGTCAATGAGATCAATGCATCTGTAATACATTGCTGAGCCGGGTTGTGCAGCGTGCAGTCCCTTTAAAGAGGACTGTGTAGTTATGCTTTTAGCTGTTCATTTCTTCTAGTAGATGCTGTGGAGGAATAAGGCAGGGTGATCGAATAGGTTGTTTATGAAGCTTTACTATAGGTTCGTTGAAATAGTTATGTGTCTTTTCATACATTTAAAAGAATATAGCTCTAAGCCAAGATTTCTGTGCACTGAAGGTATATAATAACTCTGACTTCTGCTCTTGTTTTGTCAGACGCTAATGTGTGCATCCTTAAGCTTGCAGAATGGTGTATTTTGCATTTCCCTCGTTTCATACATCTTACAGATGTAGTGGAATCTGTAACTCCACAGTACCTAAGAAATAAATTTTGTGTTAATATTTAAAACTATACTTCAGGAAAACAGGAAGCTGCTAAAGCTCTTGGTTATACTCTGGGTGTCTAAAAGTTCCTGTCCAGTTGCTGTGACCAGCGGGCGATTTGGGTTGAGCTGGAAGGTTTCCCCAAAAAGCACTGCATGCGATGTGCAGCCTGAGGGAACTGGGGCCAGAGCCGTTGCTGAGCTGCAGTGCTTCTCTAGGTACTTGTTGTGACTTGGTGGTGTTCATTTCAGGATTCAGTCTCAGAAACTGGGAGCAGTCTGAAAGAAGTACAGCAGTGGGAAAAAAAAGGGGGGTAAATATACTGACAGTTTTTCCAGTCTCCAGATTGTCTTGAGTGAAGATTGATTAACACAGTCACTTAATACATTTCCAAAAGGAGTAGTAATACCTTTCAGAGGAACACAGGCTGCTGTTCACAGGACGAACAAGGCGGTCCTGCCTGCCTCTCGGGAGAAAACATGACAGATGATAATTCAAATCCAAAACTTGGCTCCTATCCAAGAGCAAACAGGGCAAACAGATGTGCTGTTGCTTTTCTCAGAGCATGCTGGCACTCAGGATGATCTGCTCCATAACCTTCCCTGGCTCCGAGGTCCGACTAAGAGCCCTGTGGTTCCCTGCTTCTTCCTTTAGGCCCTTGTAGATGGGTGTCATATTTGCTAACCTCCAGTCAGTCAACTGGGACCTCCCCGGTTATCCAGGACTGGTGATAAATGGTGGAAAGTGGCTTGTTGAGCTCTTCTGCCAGTTCTCTCAGTACCCTTGGGTGGATCCCATCTGGCCCCATAGACTTGTGTGTCTGAAGTGGTGCAAGAAGTCACTGACCATTTCCTCATGGATTATGGGGGCTTCATTTTGCTCCTCGTCTTTGTCTTCCAGCTCGAGGGTCTGTACTCTCAGAGAACAACTGAGGCAAAGATGTTGCTGTGGAGACAGCATCTTCCACAAAAAGTAATTTGAAAGGGAACTAGTAAGAATTAATTGGGCAATGATGTTAAATTGATAAATTAATGTAAATGAAACTTACCAATGGCTTTGATTAACTGAGGTTAGAAGACAGCAAGAAGACAGCACTTGACAGAGCTCAGAGTGTTTGCTTTTACAAGCAAACTTAAATTTCTAAGGAGTTTGCATCAAGAAAAATTAATAGAAATTTTTATTTTTGTTTCATTTTTAAAGCTACATTTCTTCGTTACCCAGCCTTTTTACCTTCCCCTGTCCCATGTGAAACATTTCTCATCCATTTAAATATTTTAAGTTTTGTTCTGGAGAGAGAACACAAAATGGTTAATGTGGCATTTGTTTTTTTCAATGCATGATAATGGGACACAGTTTTGATAGGCTTTTAAGATATATTCCTTTGGTTTGTGTGTTGGTGCCTATCTTTAGTTAATGTCTTTAATCAGTCAGACTTTATCTTTTAAATATCACACAAAGCTTAAAATCTTTTTTAAAAAATCCTGGGGCTGAAGAGCTGTCACTTCACCCTGGGACAGGTCACTTTTTCTTTACTGCCTGCCTTCACCTAGGCTATAAAATTTATGCATGAGTGTCCTTCCCTTGCTGTTCTAGTTAAGAATTGAGAACTAAACCTGTTTCTAGGTTTCAGGGATTAGCACTGAACTGCTGCAAGGTGTCTTGATCCCTCTGTGGCTGGGCACAGGAGGGTGTCAGAAGTACAGCCTCCCTTAGCCACGCTGGCAACCTCTTTGGCTCCTTTCAAGTGATGCTGTGGCATCCTGCTTGCTCTGGCTGTGACACCTGCCAAGGGAGTCCACAGACATACTGTGTTGCAGCAATGTGGAACACAAACCAGTGCAGCTGTAGGTGGTTTTATTGACTCGTGACTGCTATAGCGGTTTTCTGATGTGGTTGCTGATGGCAGTGTAACCCATCCAATTAGCTAACAAGGTGCATCGTCTTATCCTGTGCTGTCCTGTAAGCGTATGTGGCAATGATTGAAGA